>NC_053499.1:12473949-12478949 GCF_905171775.1 Rana temporaria
CTACATCAGAGTCCGCACAGAGCCTCCCTTTACATCAGAGTCCGCACAGAGCCTCCCCTTACATCAGAGTCCGCACAGAGGCCCCCCCTACATCAGAGTCCGCACAGAGGCTCCCCCTACATCAGAGTTCGCACAGAGCCTGCCCTTACATCAGAGTCCGCACAGAGCCTCCCCCTACATCAGAGTCCGCACAGAGCCTCCCCTTACATCAGAGTCCGCACAGAGCCTCCCTTTACATCAGAGTCCGCACAGAGGCCCCCCCTACATCAGAGTCCGCACAGAGCCTCCCTTTACATCAGAGTCCGCACAGAGGCCCCCCTACATCAGAGTCCGCACAGAGTCCCCCCCTTACATCAGAGTCCGCACAGAGGCCCCCTTTACATCAGAGTCCGCACAGAGCCTCCCCTTACATCAGAGTCCGCACAGACCTGATGTAAGGGGTGTTCTGGGAAACTTGATTTAAGGGTGCATGCTGTGGACTATTGTGTAAAGAGGGTCTCTGCTTACCAAAGCCTGCCCCCCTCCCCTTTAACAAAGTCCACAGAGCACCCCTTTTTATACACTGGGAGGCAGGAGAGACTAGAGAGGGTGAGTTTACCAGGATGGAGGCTGAGGCGCAGGCAGGCTGTCTGATGCTTTTTTGGGTTCAAACTTCCTGTCCAGTGCCCACACATTCCCGGGGAGTGTGGGCGGGGCAGACTCAGAAGGAGGAGGAGCAGATGAGCTCTATCTCTCCCTGTGTCTGTGCAGAGAGAGAAGGGGATGTCAGCGCTGGTGTGCACTGAGGCTGAGCTATGTGTGAGATGAGACATAGCTCAGCTCTGTAGCCATCTACCTCGGAGCTGACACAGGCACGGCTGCACAGTGGGAGGTGAGCGGGGGCCGTGACCTGTGTTACCAGAGCTCCAGCAGGCATATTCCTGCTCTGCAAAAACAGCAATTGGTAGTGGCGGCCGGTGGTTGTGCATAGTGTCACCAGCCCGGGTGGAGATTTCCACCCTGCCCCCCCTGCCAGCCCTCCCCTGCTTTGGACTGTCTTCCTGATGGTGTCAACATTGGACCATTCCTGTGCAACATTGGTGGGCATGATCGCTTGTAGTCTCCATTGGGAGAGCCTGTGACAACTCAGGGGAGCAATTTAGAGACATGAGATGTAGGATGCGGTGGCCCCCGAAGGTCTGAGAGGTTTGGATCCCAAATGGACTGACCAAAGGTCTCTGCGGCAGCTCAGGGGGTCAATCAAAAAAGAAAAGAAGAAGTGAAGAGAGCCCTTATAGTTATGTAGCAGTGCCAGTGGTGTATTCAGGTTTTGTGCTGCCCTAGGCCTGACTAAACTCGTGCACCCCCTAATTTAAATATGACACACCCTTCCTGTCAAGGCCACACCCCTTGTTTAAGACCCGCCCTTCCCTAAATAAAAAAGTGTCGCCAATAGTTCTACTTTAGGCACAAAATTCTGCAAATTTCATGGAGAGGACTAAGAAGATATAACTATGCCAATGGTGCAGCAGAAAATACATAGCACAGTGAGGAAGGTTTGTGGTTCAGGATAATAGGACAGTTAAAATTAGAAGCTCCGCCCCCCCCCCCCACAGTTGCGGAATACTGGCCGGAAGCAGTGTGGCTGCTTTATGAGGGCACTAGACTAATTTGCCTCTCTGTCCAGTACTCCCCATAAGACTGGCACTACACTAACAGTGTAGCGCAAGCCGGCGGGGACTCTTTCCATGCTGCCCCCCTGCAACGTGCTGCCCTAGGCCTGGGCCTTGTTGGCGTAGGCCAGGATACAGCCCTGTGTAGCACCCTCCTAGATTGGAAAAGTCTGCTAGATAAATTTGGTTTGGCTCCCCTGTAATCAGTGGAGCAGGGATTGATTGCCTACGGCTGGTCAGTGTTTCACAGGCTTAGCTGGGGTGGCTATTTGCAGATCTGTGTCCAGGGATCAAGTTGGGTCTGGAGGAAGCTCATTGAGGAAAGACCAGGAGGAAGTTGGTGGGAAGAAGTCCAGCTGTCCTATGGTGGTGTGAGTCAACATCTCCCTAACTCTCTTACCATGATGTAGGATCCTAGAGGAAGCCTTGAGGAAGACACTGAGGTCCCAGTTAGGCAAAATTTTCGGTCTTTTTTTTTTGCAGAAAATAGAAATCCCAGAGGTGATCAAATATCACCAATAGAAAGCTCTATTTGTGGGAACAAAATGATAAAAATTTAGGGCCAGATTCACATAGAACTGCGGCGGCGTAACGTATCGTAGATACGTTACACCACCACAAATTTTCATCGCAAGTGCCTGACTTGCAATGAAAACCTACTCCGGCGGCCTCCGGCGTTAGCCCGCGTAATTCAAAGGGGCGCGTGCCATTTAAATTAGGCACGCTCCCGCGCCGGGCCTACTGCACATGCTCCGTTTTGAAATTCCCGCCGTGCTTTGCGCGAAATGACGTTATTTTTTCGAACGGCGACGTGCGTAGCGTACTTTCGTATTCCCGGATGTCTTACGCAAAACAATTTTTTTTTTTAATTTCAACGCGGGAACGACTGCCATACTTTAAACAGCACATACGTGGGCTGTGTAAAGTTAGGGCAGGTAAAACGACGACTAAAATTGCGATGGGAAACTAGACTAGCGACGACGTAACGAACGCGAAAAACCGCCGTGGATCGCCGTAAGTACTAATTTGCATACCCGACGCTGGTTTACGACGCGAACTCCCCCCAGTGGCGGCCGAGGTATTGCATCCTAAGATCCGACAGTGTAATTCAATTACACCTGTCGGATCTTAGGGCAAACTATGCGTAACTGATTCTATGAATCAGTCGCATAGTTAGGAAGACCCTAAAACAGAGATACGACGGCGTATCAGGAGATACGCTGTCGTATCTCTTTTGTGAATCTGGCCCTTAGTTTGGGTACAGTGTAGCATGACTGCGCAATTGTCATTCAAAGTGCAACAGCGCTGAAAGCTAAAAATTGGTCTGGGCGGGAGGGTGTATAAGTGCCCGGTATGGAAGTGGTTAATAACCAACAAATTCCACAATGGGCTATGGGCCCAGCATCGGCACTGTACAGGTTCCCAAAAACTAAAACTAATAAGAGGCTTATAAGATTTACACTACAATAGCTAATAATAAAAAAAGTCACATCTGCTCCATCGGGGGGTGCTATAATATCCCGTCACACAAATATTTCATGGCGAATAGATCATCTCCCTGTCTGAATGGATCAAAACCGCGATGCGTCTTGTGAGTGTGAAATGCCCTTTTTCCCCTTATCAGACCACGTTAATGAATTTTGGGCCCCATGAAATTGCCCCATTAATTATGCTTAGGACGGCTCAGTGGCATTGATCTCTCCCTGAATTCCCCGTCTGTAGAAAACAAGGACCAAACATATCCGACTTCAAAGATGAGGATTATGAGCACCGCCCGAAAAAAAGGCTCCGCAAAAATTCTTCGTATGCCAACAGTACGCTGCCATCTGCCACCATAGAATTATTTTTACATTGAGGTTGGTTTTACAAATAACACACAAATAATAATCATAGGTGTGCGCACAGGGTGTGCCAGGTGTACCTGAGCACACCCTAATCACCCAGGGTGGGGCAGATTTACCCTGTTTAAACCCTTAATATTTCGCCAAAGCCCCCTAATGGGGCTCCTATTTTTTTTTTCAATAAAGTATAAAAAAAATTAATTGTAAAAAATTAAATAACAAAAATAAAAACTACGGACACCGTCCACTGCCCTACTGACACATCAGTGTGTGTGTGAATATAATATATATATACTGTATATATACACACATACAGAAATGCATACGCACATATGTGTTTGAGCCTTGGGGTGCGCACTCTAATGCAATAGGCTGTGCACACCTATGATAATAATAACAATATATACTATAATAGGAAACTATGTGATAGATGATAGATAGAACTCCCTCTTTTTATTTCTCCAGTGGTATAGATGTTCAATATTTACAATACACAAACAAGCAGGCAGACACATAGACAGACACATAGACAGACACATAGACAGACAGATACACACATAGACAGACAGACAGACACACACATAGACAGACACATAGATATACAGACAGACACACACATAGATAAACAGACAGACAGACACATAGATAGACAGACAGACACACACATAGATAGACAGACAGACAGACACATAGATAGACAGACAGAGAGACACATAGATATACAAACAGACACAGACATAGATAGACAGACCGACACATAGATAGACAGACAGACACACACATAGATAGACAGAAAGACAGACACATAGATAGACAGACAGACACACACATAGATAGACAGACACACACATAGATAGACAGACACACACATAGATAAACCGACAGACAGACACACACATAGACAGACAGACACACACACACACATAGATAGACAGACAGACACACACATACTGTAGATAGACAGACAGACACACACATAGATAGATAGACAGACACACACATAGATAGACAGACACACACATAGATAAACCGACAGACAGACACACACATAGACAGACAGACACACACACACACATAGATAGACAGACAGACACACACATACTGTAGATAGACAGACATACACAAACATAGATAGACAGACAGACAGACATATCGGCGTATAGCGCGCACCCCTGATCTGGACGTGAAATTCCTGAATTTTTTTTTTATTACTTACAGTTTTGGTGTCTCGCCCGGCATCCATCCGCGGCCTTGTCTGGTCTGGCGTCCGTCTGCGGCCTTCGTGGTGTCCTCCCCGCTTGTCTCACGCTGTCTCTGAGCCGATCCCCGCTTCCCGCGCTGTGTTTGAACGCCGCCGCTGACATATACCGAGCGCAGTACCGCGAGGGGAGCCGAGCATGGCCGAGTGTACCCGAGTGCACTGCGCTTGGTATATGTCGGCGGCGGCATTCAAACACAGTGCGGGAAGCGGGGATCGGTATATGTCGGCGGCGGATTCAAACACAGC
>NC_053499.1:12483949-12693949 GCF_905171775.1 Rana temporaria
GAATCAAGTGGACGCATGCTTGGAAGCATTAAACTTCGTTTTTTTCAGCATGTCGTTGTGTTTTACGTCACCGCGTTCTGACACGATCGGTTATTTAACCTATAGTGTGTAGACGCGACGGACCATCAGTCAGCGTCATCGTTTAACCTATGACAGCGGTCCTTCAGACCGTCGTCCTCTGGGTAACCTATCGTGTGTACGAGGCTTTAGGGGGCGTGGCTACGAGTGACAAATCACTGATCGCTGCTCCCGATGAGAGGGAGCAGACGATCAGTGTTGTGGCACTAAGGAGAACGGGGAGATGCCTTGTTTACTTACACTGGCCTCTCCCCGTTCTGTCTCTCCGTGACACGATGGCTGGACACCGTCACTGTCACGGAGCTCGCGGCAGGGGTGCCCGCGCTCGCACGGCGGCAAACTAAGGGTTAATAAATCCTACTTATTTAAGTATAAATGACAACGATTGCAAAATTGTGTCAAAAGTGTCCGATGTGTCCACCATAATGTCACAGTCCCAATGAAAATCACTGATCGCCGCCATTACTAGTAAGAAAAATAATAATAATAAAAATGCCATAAAACTATCCCCTATTTTGTAGATGCTATAACTTTTGCGCAAACCAATCAATATACGCTTATTGCCAAATAATATTGCCAAATATATTACCAAATATATTACCAAATATATGTATAAGAATACATATCGGCCGGTACCGGGTCCCCAAAGTCCGGGAGATCAGGCGTAAAAAGGTGACTCGAGTATAAGCCGAGGGGTGCAATTTCAACACTAAAAAATGTGCTGAAAAACTTGGCTTATACTTGAGTATATACCGTATATATATATATATATATATATTCTCTGTGTACTTTTTTGGGTATGTGTGATACACAAAGTGTCCTCAACTGATTAAAGGGTCACTAAAGGAAATATTTTTTTTAGCTAAATAGCTTCCTTTACCTTACTGCAGTCCTGGTTTCATCAGTTAACTATTATGTCTCCATACCCTGTAAACAGTCATTTCAGCAAAAAAAAAAAAAAATTCCTTTACAACTCCTTTAGGCTGCATTCACACCTAGGCGTATATACGCCTGAAGCGCGACGCCGCAGCCGCCCCTCATACGCTGGAGGGGTGATTTTACATGGTCGGCTATGGAGATGGTTCACATCTCCACGCCGAACGCCGGACGCCTGACGCCTGCCGCCTGAAAAAAGGTCCCGGACCTTTTTTTCAGGCGTCTTTCGGCGTTCGGCATAGGAGATGTGAACCATCTCCATAGAGGGGGTGAGGCTGCATTCACAATCGCAGTGTTTTGTCGCCGTGAATCGCGGTACAAAACGCCGCTATTTGCCGCCGCAATCCGCGGGACAAAACGCCGCGATTCAGTACGCCTAGGTGTGAATGCAGCCTTAAAGCTGTTCATCATGTAAATCTTTACCTAAATGTTCACTTCAAACTTTTAATATAGTAAATGTGGTTTATAAATATTAATACATTCTTGGGATGTTTCTGTCCTTTTCCATGTGAAATTGAATTATCCGTATCCTCCTTCGTTCTGAGACACGTACCTGTTTTTCTGAGTAGTTGGGTGACCACAGCAAAAGGGCGAAAAGCGAGCCTTTTGTGCGGTGACCATTGATAACCCCCGGGAAAATTGTTTAAGTGCCTTTGAATGACAGCAATTTCCAACTGTAGAAATTGTTGATTTGAGAACACTGCTTCTTTTTGAGTTGACTTTCCATAGCGATGATTTTGCACGCCGAGGCATAACGCTGACCATTGTGTGAGTAGATGAGAAGAGGGAGATCAACCATGTCATCTCCTTCTCCATTCTACTCTTTTTGCTACTTTTTTAGTTCGGTTGCCTTCAAGCTGAGTTCTTCCTTAGGCCCCATACACACGATAGAATTTATCCGCGAATACGGTCCAGCGGACCGTTTCCGCGGATAAATCCTCTCGTGGATTTCGGCGGATTTTCATGCGATGGTGTGTACTCACCATCGCATTGAAATCCGCGCCGAAATCCTCTTGCGATGACGTGTCGCGCCGTCGCCGCGATTATGACGCGGCGACGTGCGCGACGCTGTCATATAAGGAATTCCACGCATGCGTCAAATCATTACGACGCATGCGGGGGATCCCTTCGGACGGATGGATTCGGTGAGTCTGTACAGACCAGCGGATCCATCCGTTGGGATGGATTCCAGCAGATGGATTTGTTGTGCATGTCAGCAAATATCCGATCTGCTGGAATCCATCCCAGGGGAGATATATCCGCGGATAAAGATCCGCTGGCGTGTACACACCATAGGATCTATCCGCTGAAACCCATTTGATGGGATTTATCTGCGGATGGATTCTATGGTGTGTATGGGGCCTAATGCCGCGTACACACCATCACTTTATGTGATGAAAAAAAATGACGTTTTTAAAAACGTCACTTTAATTGACCGTGTGTGGGGGAAAACGTCGTTTTATGTCTTCTAAAAAACGACCAAAAAAAATTGAAGCATGCTTCAATTTTATGTGTCGTTTTTCAAAACGTCAACTTTTACTTCACAGAAATTGACCGTGTGTAGCAAAAACGTTGTTTAAAACAACGTTTTTTCACCCGCGCATGCCTAGAAGTTACTTATGAAGCAAGCTTCAATGGAAAAACGTGGTGGAACGTAACCTCGCTTTGCTAGAACATTGTGAGAAAAACGATGGTGTGTAGGCAACTTCGTCTTTGAAAATTGAAGTTTCAAAAACGTCATTTTTTACTTCACAGAAAATGTCGTTTTTTTTCATCACATAAAGTGATGGTGTGTACGCGGCATTAGAGTTGATCCCGAAAATCCAGATGAACTTAGATTCACCCAAATGTCTTAATTGGGAAGTCTCAAGCGAGATCCAAATTTTAATGCCATTTTTGGCAGTTCAGATTTCATAAAGGTTCTGGGAGAAAGGGACCAAAGGCAGCTCCAAAGGCTGTTTTTGATACACACTATATTACCAAAAGTATTGGGACGCCTGCCTTTACACGCACATTACATTTAATGGCATCCCAGTCTTAGTCCGTAGGGTTTCAATATTGCGTTGGCCCCGCCCTTTGCAGCTATAACAGCTTCAACTCTTCAGGGAAGGCTGTCCACAAGGTTTAAGGGAACGTTTGACCATTCTTCCAGAAGTGCATTTGTGAGGTCAAACATGGTATTGGATGAGAAGGCCTGGCTAGTAGTCTCAGCTCTAATTCATCCCAAAGGTGTTCTATCAGGTCGAGGTCCGGACTCTGGTGCAGGCCAGTCAAGTTCTTCCACCCCAAACTCATCTACGTCTTTATGGACCGTGTGGACAGCCTTCCCAGAAGAGTTGAAACTCATATAGCTGCAAAGAGTTGGCCAACTCAATATTGAACCCTACCGACTAAGACTGGGGTGCCGTTAAAGTTCATGTGTGTGGAAAGGCAGGTTTCTCAATATATTTGGTAATATAGTGTATCTGCTATTTCTTAGGTTCCCTTTCCCTTTGCCTTTCACCTGACTGCCAGTCCCATCAGGACCCACCAGTCTATCTTAGTATCCCTAGTAGAATTTTTTAAAGGAAGTGGCTCAGGTTCTTATTTGGCCCCATCACATCTTCGAGCTTCCAGGAGCTTCTCAGACCATTCTGCACAAATCTCCATCATTTGCTTCTCTGCCGTACACACTTTTTGGAGCCTATTTCGGATTTACGTTGACTTCATTGGGACTTCTGGCTTGAGAATTCTGAGGTTCGCAAATTTTTAATAAAGTTGGTTAACACATTGATTTAAGTAACATGTGAGCTCTGGGCTGCTCTGTCCCTAAATAATACAGAGCGCAAAAGTATCTCCCATGGGACGTTGTTGCAGCAAATTACAATATTAAACACAAAGAAATCATAAAAAGGTATACATTTTATTATACAAATCGATAAAAAAATGCAGATTAAAAAGGGGTTTACATCAATGAAGATGCATCATACATAGCCTTCAAATATACATAAGAGTGCACACAAAAGTACATATGCATGACTTCCGGATAAAGACCAAAGTCCTTGCTTGAGTGACTGTGATTGTCATGGTCTTGCAATGTCTCATGGTACTCATAGTTTCAAAACTGCTAGAGGGCCGAGTTTGCCTTCCCCTGTTTTAAGGTGTCAGCATACCAAGACATTTTGGACAATTTCATGCTCCCAACTTTGTGGGAACAGTTTGGGGACGGCCCCTTCCTGTTCCAACATGACTGCTCACCAGTGTACAATGCAAGGTCCATAAAGACATGGATGAACGAGTTTGGGGGAACCCTTGCAGCCCCAAAAATGTGTTGGCCCTTGGACTCCTATTAAACATGGAATCAGATTTGGATCACAACACAGAATTAAAAATAAATATTTTGCTATGTTTACTGGTTAACTAAATAGTTCATCTTTGTATGGAGACTTAAAGGAGTTGTCAAGGAATGTATTTATTTTTTTGTTGAAATGACTGTTAAACAGGGTATAGAGACATAATAGTTAACTGATTCCTTTTAAAAATGATTAAAAATAGATAAAAATCAATCATATAATGTACCTACAGTTTCAGTTTCGTTTGTGCATGCTGTTTCCTGCTTGTGTGATGTACAGAGAAACAGAGCCAATACAGGGCAGTGATGGTTTGTAAAACGAAACTGATTGGTGTTGAGGGGTTTTAGACACACAGTAATCACACTTCCTTGATTAGTGACCACAGAGAGAAAGCTCCCAGTACTGTGGTTATCAGGAAACAGACACCCAGGAAGTGTTCAGAACAGAGAAGGATTACAGCAACATCAGAGCAAAACCGAACAATGAGGACATGAAACCAGGACTGCAGTAAGGTAAAGGAAGCTATTTAGCTAAAAAAAAAAAATCCTTTAGTGACCCTTTAAATGACAGAGGACCTAATGTTTCTTGATGGAACTGATTGAGGAATACCTGCGGGAAATCCGTCCGATGTCTATCTTGGTGCTCCTGTACTTGCAGTCATTCTAAATCACCCCACTTCTGATTAGCGCTGCTTTGCTGAATGTTCTACTGTCTTACTTCATCTATTCTCCTCCTCCAAGCCTGATTGGACAGAAGGTTGTGAACACAGAGGAGACAAGCGCGTGTAACATGACACGTGGGAAGTCAACTTGATATTTGAGATGTTATGCTTTGCAATGAAATAAAGATACTTTGCTTTAAAAAAAGTACAAAATCTAACAATTTATTACATTTTTCTACATTTCTATTTTATTTTACTGGTTCATACAAACAAAACTCTGAACAGCTTATTATTCACTGTGGGGAGTTAAAGCGGAGGTCCACCCTAAAAAACATCTATGTACCATCCCATCCAGCATACTTGCGTCAGCTACAGTATGCTTATTTTTTGCGCTGTATTTACCATTTAATCGTTCGGTTTCTTTTCAGACACCCGCGAGGAGTAGGCGTTCCTATGAAGAGGGGAACATGATTGACGTCCGGCTATGGCGTGTCACGAAAATAGCCGAACTAGGACTCGGCTCTTTACAGCGCTATACGGCGCCTGAGCACAGACTAGGAGCTGACTGCGCAGGCGCCGTATACAGCCGAGTCCTATTTCGGCTATTTTCGGAACGCGTGACGCGCCATACCCGCACGTCAATCGTGTTCCCCTCTTCATAGGAACGCCTATTCCCCGCGGGAGTCTGAAAAGAAACCGAACGATTAAACGGTAAATACAGCGCAAAAAAAAAAGCATACTGTAGCTGACCCAAGTATGCTGGATGGGATGGTACATTGGGCCAGATTCACAGAAGAGATACGACGGCGTATCTCCTGATACGCCGTCGTATCTCTGTGATCCGCCCGTCCTAACTATGCGGCTGATTCATAGAATCAGTTACGCATAGATAGCCCCAAGATCCGACAGGTGTAATTGACTTACACCTGTCGGATCTTAGGATGCAATTCTAGGCCGGCCGCTAGGTGGCGATTCCTTTGCGGTCGGTGTAGAATATGCAAATGACTAGTTACGGCGATCCACGAAGATACGCGCGTTCGTCGCAATCTCTTAAGTCGTCGCTAGTCGGTTTTTCCCGTCGCAAAGTTAGGCCTGCTTTATCATGGCTTATCTTTAGAACAGCCATGTTAAAGCATGGCCGTCGTTCCCGCGTCGAATTTAGATTTTTTTTTTTTCGTAAGACGTCCGGGAATACGAAACGACGTAACGCACGTCGCCGTTCAAAAAAAACGTCGGGGCACCGTAATTTCGCACAAAGCACGTCTGGAAATTTCCTAACGGAGCATGCGCAGAACGTTCGGCGCGGGAACGTGCCTAATTTAAATGGTGCCCGCCCCATTTGAATTAGGCAGGCTTGCGCCGAGCGGATTTACGTTACACCGCCGCAAGTTTACAGGTAAGAGCTTTGTGAATCAGGCACTTACGCTGTAAACCTGCGGCGGTGTAACGTAAATGGGATAATTCTACCTGAATCTGGCCCATAGTTCTTTTAGGGTGAACCTCCGCTTTAAAGGATCTTTTAATTTTTCTAGGCTGAGGCATCTAATTATATTCAGGATTCATTCACAATAGATCTCCTATTATTAACATCCAGTGTTAAAGATTGATCGTGCTGACTCCCTTCGGTGGGGTTACGGCCCGGACTGGGGCGAAAGACAGGCCCGGGCATTTCAGACCGAGCAGCCGACACCTCCAGGGACCAGGAAATGGAAGTGGGGGGGGAGGTGATTGGCGATGGGACACCCACAGAGCCTGTCCCCCGTGCTGCAACGCAAAGAGAAACTGCGACACAAAGGTGACTGCAATGCAGAGGGGCACCCCAATGATTACAGTGCCCCCCCACAGTGCAGCAGCCCCGTATACCGCCATGTTCCCCACACCAAAGCGCCCCCAGCAATCTCTGCCCCGCCAAACTACCCCCTCTCTGCCCCTGGCAGGGCAGCCTGGGCATCTCCAGTTCCTCCTGTCCCGCCAACAGGACAACACTGCTGGTGGGGAAAGAGAATCGGGAAAGGAGACACAGGCAGGCCTATTTAGCGGGAGGCGAGCAGCGACCATGGCCCACGTCAACCCGCGTCTGGAAAGCAGACGCCGCCCACCTCCCGCTGCGTGACCCAGTCACCAATAGGCTGCTCCTGCCAGCACATGCAGCCCTGGCCCACTGGGCAAATGCCCAGTGTACCCTATGGCCAGTCCGGGCCTTGTGAGGCTGTTCACATACTGTATACCAGAGCACCCCCAGGGGGACACCGGAAGAAGTGCAAATAATTAAAACTAAGAGGGGTGCCACACCAATAGTCTAAGGCTTTGTTCACATATGCGGCTTGTGTGCGGTAAAACCAGGAGCCTGAGGCGTGGTTTAACCACCCCACCTACCTATATCAGCGCATACAGCCGCTCAGGGCTGTATAAATGCTGCAGCCATGATGCTATGCTATGTGGCTGCAGCAAAAATTAAACAACATGCCACATTCCTTGTGTTTTACGTTGTTTACGTTAGGCTTTTTCGGCATAAGGTTACTCCTGCTATTAGGAGGCGCACGCAATGTTAAGTATGGTCGTCGTTCCCGTGTAAAAATTTGAATTTTTTACGTCGTTTGCGTAAGTCGTTTGCGAATAGGGCTGGACGTAATTTACGTTCACGTCGAAACCAATGACGTCCTTGCGGCGTACTTTGGAGCAATGCACACTGGGAAATTCCACGGACGGTGCATGCGCCGTTCGGGAAAAACGTCAATTACGTCGGGTCACCAAGAATTAACATAAAACACGCCCCCTCATCCACATTTGAATTACGCGCGCTTACGCTGGCCCCATTTACGCTACGCCGCCGTAACTTAGAAGGCAAGTGCTTTGTGAATACAGCACTTGCCTCTCTAACTTACAGCGGCGTAGCGTAAATACGATACGCTGCGCCGCCGTAACAATGTGCGCCCCTACCTGAATCTAGCCCCATGTCTGATTGGATAGCTGTTGTGGTCTTTGGATGGCATTGGCGAGGTCCGGCGTTGGCATTGACGAGTTCTGGCATTTTCGAGTTCCGCGTTGGCGAGTTCCCGCGTTGGCATTGGCGAGTTCCATCATTTGCGAGTTCCAGCATTTGCGAGTTCCACGTTGGCATTGGCGAGTTTCGGCATTGGCGAGTTCCGGCGTTGGCATTGGCAAGTTCCGGCGTTGGCATTGGCGAGTTTCGGGGTTGGCATTGGCGAGTTCCGCCTTGGCATTGGCGAGTTCCGGCATTGGCGAGTTCCTGCATTGGCATTGGCAAGTTCCGGCGTTGGCATTGGCGATTTCCGGCTTTGACAAGTTTTGGCGTTGGTATTGGCCAGCTCTGGTGTTGGCATTGGTGAGTTCCGGCGTTGGCATTGGAGAGTTCCGGCGTTGGCTTTGGCCAGTTCCGGTGTTGGCATTGGAGAGTTCCGGCTTTGGTAATGTACAGTTCCGGCCTTGGCACTGGAGAGTTCCGGTGTTGGCATTAGCGAGATCCAGCGTTGGCAAGTTCTGGCGTTGGCAACTTTCGGCGTTGGCAGGGGCGAACTGACCATTCGGGCACTCGGGCACTGCCCGAGGGCCCCATGCCACTAGGGGGCCCCATCAGGGTTGCCAGCCTCAGTAAAACCAGGGACAGTATGTAAAAATCTTTTAAAAAATCCCAAGATTATAGCTGCCCCGCCTCTCCAGTACCTTTTCAGTGTGTGTATGTATACTGTGTGTGTTTGTGTGTGTATACTGTGCATGTATTCTGTATACTGTGTGGCCCCATAATCTATTGCCTGGGGGCCCCATAATCTCCTATTGCCTGGGGGCCCCACAATCTCCTATTGCCCAGGGGCCCCATAATCTCATATTGCCCGGGGGCCCCATGAGTTGTCAGTCTGCCCCTGGCCGTTGGCATTGGTGAGTTCCGGCGTTGGCATTAGAGAGTTCCGGCGTTGGGCCGTTGGCATTGGCGAGTTCCGGTGTTGGCATTGGAGAGTTCCGGCTTTGGTATTGGAGAGTTCCGGCGTTGGCATTGGCGAGTTCCGGTGTTCGCATTGGCGAGTTCCAGCGTTGGCAAGTTCTGGCGTTGGCAAGTTTCGCGTTGGTATTGGCGAGCTCCGGCGTTGGCCTTTGTTGAGTTCCGGCGTTGGCATTGGCGAGTTCCGGCATTGGCATTGGCGAGTTCCGGCGTTGGCATTGGCGAGTTCCGTCATTGACAAGTTTTGGCGTTGGTATTGGCCAGCTCTAATGTTGGCATTGGTGAGTTCCGGCGTTGGCATTGGAGAGTTCCGGTGTTGGCATTGGAGAGTTCCGGCTTTGGTATTGTAGAGTTCCGGCCTTGGCATTGGAGAGTTCCGGTGTTGGCATTAGCGAGATCCAGCGTTGGCAAGTTCTGGCGTTGGCAAGTTTCGGCGTTGGTATTGGCGAGCTCTGGCATTGGCATTGGTTAGTCCAGGCGTTGGCAAGTTTCGGCATTGGCATTGGATAGTTCCGGCGTTGGCATTAGAGAGTTCCGGCGTTGGGCCGTTGGCATTGGTGAGTTCCGGTGTTGGCATTGGAGAGTTCCGGCTTTGGTATTGGAGAGTTCCGGCGTTGGCATTGGCGAGTTCCGGTGTTCGCATTGGCGAGTTCCAGCGTTGGCAAGTTCTGGCGTTGGCAAGTTTCGCGTTGGTATTGGCGAGCTCCGGCGTTGGCCTTTGTTGAGTTCCGGCGTTGGCATTGGCGAGTTCCGGCATTGGCATTGGCGAGTTCCGGCGTTGGCATTGGCGAGTTCCGTCATTGACAAGTTTTGGCGTTGGTATTGGCCAGCTCTAATGTTGGCATTGGTGAGTTCCGGCGTTGGCATTGGAGAGTTCCGGTGTTGGCATTGGAGAGTTCCGGCTTTGGTATTGTAGAGTTCCGGCCTTGGCATTGGAGAGTTCCGGTGTTGGCATTAGCGAGATCCAGCGTTGGCAAGTTCTGGCGTTGGCAAGTTTCGGCGTTGGTATTGGCGAGCTCTGGCATTGGCATTGGTGAGTCCAGGCGTTGGCAAGTTTCGGCATTGGCATTGGATAGTTCCGGCGTTGGCATTGGCGAGTTCCGGTGTTGGCATTGGCGAGTTCCAGCGTTGGCAAGTTCTGGCGTTGGCAAGTTTCGCGTTGGTATTGGCGAGCTCCGGCGTTGGCCTTTGTTGAGTTCCGGCGTTGGCATTGGTGAGTTTCGGCGTTGGCATTGGCGAGTTCCAGCGTTGGCGATTTCCGGCGTTGCTTGGCTTGGCTCTTGCCATTCCTTAAGAAGCATTTTCATCTAAAGAAATAAAAAATCACTTGACACTTTCCAGGTCGATATAAACTCTCCGGCTTTTATTCATCGTAGTTTAAAGTTTCCGTTGCATGTTTCTCCCTCGTTCCTCGTGACTCGGCACGCTTGGCAGGGACCCCGAAACATTCTATCATTGTGTCGTGCCTTGGATCGGCAGCCCCGGAGGAAAATGATCCGGCCTAGGTTGTATTACCGCAGATCTGCTTCCTCGCCGGGCTTCCAGGAGGACCTTTGTTGTTTTGCTCACAGAGGATAAGGAAAGCTTACAGCATGGTTTAACTATGCCGAATGGGGGTTTTAACTAATACAACATGTTAGAAGTCTAAGGCAGTCGTATTTCACCCGAGGAAACAATGTAGGAGAGGACAGGCTGAGCTCCAGCGATACAGGGGCACTTGGCAGTCAGCAAATTTCGGAACATATAACACTCAGCAGCACCGCCGTGTCTGGGCAGTTTTCTACTTTAAAGCCGTATTCAACCCAAAAGCAAACACCTCTGCGATTTTTATTTCTTGCGCAACAACTAAAAAAAGACCGAAATTTGGGGGAAAAAATAATATTCTTTATTTTTTCTGTTATTGTTTTTGTAAATAAGTAAGTTTTCTTCTTCAGTTATGGGCACTGATATGGCGGCACTGATGGGCACCGATGAGGTGGCACTGATGGGCACAGATGAGGTGGCACTGATGGGCACTGATAGGCAGTGCTGGTATTCTGCACTGATGGGCATTCATAGGTGGCACTAATGGGCACTCATAGGCGGCACTGATGGGCACTTATAGGCGGCACTGATGGGCACTCATAGGCGGCACTGGGCACTCTTTGGCGGCACTGATGGGCACTCATGGGTGGCACTTATGGGTGGCACTGATGGGTACTTATGGGTGGCACAGATGGGCACTTATGGGTGGCACAGATGGGCACTGATAGGTGGGCACTGGGCATAGATGGGCACTAAGAGGTGGCACTGATGGACAATGGGTGGCACTGATGGACACTGAGGGGTGGCACTGATGGCATCATTTCAGCCAGTGCCCATGTTGCCAGTCAGTGCCCATTTGTGGGCACTGATTGGCATCGATTGTGTTATTTTATTTTTTCATTGGTGTTTTTTTTTTTGCTCTATTGAGCACTGGTGGTCCAGTGTTGGCATCCCGGGGGGGCTGCGCTGATAAACAATCAGCGCGAACCCCCCCTGTCAGGAGAGCCGCCGATCTGTCAGACGCGAGTGAGGAAGAGCCGATCAACGGCTCTTCCTGTTTACATGGTGATCAGCTGTGGTTGGACATGGCTGATCACCTGGTAAAGAGCCTCCGCCGGAGGCTCTTTACTGAGATCGGAGATGCAGGGTGTCAGACTGACACCCCGCATCACCGATCGCCGCGATGCGAGCCCCCACGGGCGTGCGCCGTCATGAAATCCTGCAGGACGTTAATAGACGTCCAGTCAGGATTTCACAACCACTTCCCGGACATCAATTGACTATTGGGGAAGTGGTTAATAGATGGAAAGTTGAAAAAAATTACTGCCGGTCCGCAGTGGTTTGTCTCATCCATGTAAACTGATACATTCTGTTGTAAAGCCTGTGCTTTTGAAAAACAACAGACATACTGGCTGGATTACCAGATAAAAAAATAAAGAAAGTCTAAAAAAAAAAACGAATGCAGCCATCACATCTAAGAATTGGTACGCTGCAATATAATTTTTTTTTTTACTTTAGGGTTTATTACGGCTTTAATTTACCTCCTTCAGGTCTGTGAACGATGAACTCCGATCCGCTGATATGGAATCATTACCGAACGCTCCCAGCCATGTGCTCCTGCCAGTGGTTTTGTTATAATAAAATTTATCATTGCATTTTTCATGCTACACTTTCCGTTGTCACCATACATAACACTGACTGTAGCCAGCGCTCCGCCGAATCAAAGACAACAGATACAAAAAGAAACATATTTTCCACTGTTATGGAAACACAGAACAATTATCCTGCAAATGATTAGACGCGATACAGCAGAACGAATCCGGGAGAACGGAGCGATGTTCTGCTGCTGTGAGAGAGTGACGTTTGCACCATCCCTCCCCTTCTGTAGCTGCCTTCAATTTCTTGCAGCTTTATCTATACACACAATATTATAAATACTGATATTATAAAATAATACAAAGTGAAGAGGACTCCGAACAAGGAATCGGTCATAAAGCAAAAGCAGAACTTTTTAAAGCACTGGGGCTCACCCCAAAACAGTATATGCAAATAACAAACTGGATAGGGAAAGGCACCAACACACACTATTGCATTTGAATATATAAAACGTTTTTTATTAATAATTAACATGTTAAAATCTGTTGGAAAACCCGAATGTAAAAGCTGTTTAAATAGTCACATGTGTCATTAACAAACCCGTTACAAAAAGCCTTCATGAAATAAGTCTTAAGCCTCGTACACACGGTCATCTGACAAACTTTCCCTTGGATTTTTGTCCGAAGTGAGTTGTCCGGTCACACCCATAGCACGTGCTCGGACTTTTCTGAAAACTTTTCTAAAACTTTCCCAACATCACATGGTTTTTCTGCTCTTTTCTGCTCTTTATCGCCACCCTTTGGTTAACTTCTGCTATTTTTGGTTGATTTTAACATTGGTTCTGGGCATGCGTGTTTGTACTTCGGACAAAAGTCCGATGGCTTGCTGTACACACGGTCGGACTAGGCACCATTGGACTTTTGTTGTCGAAAAGTTTGTCCGTTTGCAGACCGAACTTTTTGTCCGACGAAACCCGAAAAAGTTGGTCCGATGGAGCGTACACACGATCGGACAAATGTCTTGACCATTTTATTCAGTAGCCATACTGATTTACGCTACGCCGCCGCAACTTACGGAGCAAGTGCTTTGAGAATACAGCACTTGCCCGTCTAAGTTGCGGCGGCGTAACGTAAATCGGATATGTTACCCCGCCGCAGAGATGCGCCGATCTACGTGAATCTGGGCCATAGAGATATATTTCTCTATATATATAATATTTGGGGGTTCTAAGTAATTTTCTAGCAAAAAATACTGATTTAACCTTTTAAACAAAAAGCTCCAGAAAAGGCCGGGTCTTCAAGTGGTTAAAGAAACAAAGCTGCTGAAATAAAAACTATTGGCTACTGAAAAAAAAAAAAACACAATGTAATAAAAAACATTGACTGTTTTGAAAAGTTCAGTCATATTTAGATGGTTAGAGGTCCGGCCCATTGGTTGATTGGTTGCGGCGTACACCACAGACAGATCTCGCTCCAGGCAGTCCGATAAATGAAGTCCATATTGATAGAAATCACAGTCACTGTTTATGTGTAGAACATATAAACAAAGTATAACATGTCACGTCCTATCTCCACGCTGCTACGGATGGTGAATGCATACGTTGATGACGACCAGACTTGAAGATGCTATCAGACCGAGGCCCGAGACTGGCAGTGTGGGGCCATTTTCATGCTGACCTGACCTGCAGATCATTGATAAGATGCCATATGAAGGAAACTGCCACCACGTGTCACCTGGCTATGCCAATCTGGGGATCCGGTACATCTCCCTGACACCGGGCTGAACTTATACTAATAAACCGGCTGTCAACGTGACCAAAGAAGCCGCTGGAACATGGACCTGCCAGGCTGGAAGACATTAACCCCTCCGAGGCCAGTCATTGAATGTGCCTTCATAAGTTGGTTTTACTTGAGCAGCTACAAAAAAAGATTGCTTTAATAAGACCTAATAACAGATACTATCTTTCCAAAAGTATTGGGACGCCTGGCATTACACACACATGGGGCCAGATTCTTTAAAGGCTTACGACGGCGCAACGCCCATTTGCGCCGTTGTAAGTCCTAATCTGGCCCGGCGTATCTATGCGACTGATTCTTAGAATCAGTTACGCATAGATACCCATTAGATTTGACAGGCGTAAGGCTCTTACGCTGTTAGATCTTAAATGCAATTTTTTTTCCCGCCGCTAGGTCTCGCATCGTCGTTTTCCCCGTCGTCTATGCAAATTAGCTATTTACGCGAGATTCCCAAACGTACGCGCGGACGACGTAGTTATTTTACGATGTTTCCGTAAGCGTAAACTTGCCCCTGCTATATGAGGGGCAAGTTTACGAAGGTCCGCCGTATGCCATGTTAAGTATGGCGTCGGGTCCGCGTCGGCTTTTTCCGTTGGTTACGTCGTTTTCCTAAGTCGTTCTTGAATACAACTTTACGTCAATGACGCTCACGTCTGCGTCATTGACGTTTTCCGTCGTGAGCTGGAGCATGCGCACTGGCCTATTTTTCCGCCCGGCGCATGCGCAGTTCGATCGGCGCGGGGGCGCGCTTAATTTAAATACAAGCCGCCCCCTTTGAGTTACGCGGCCTTACGCCGGGCCATTTACACTACGCCGCCGCAAACTACGGAGCAAGTGCTTGGAGAATACGGCACTTGCTCCAGTAATTTGCGGCGGCGTAGTCTAAATGGCTTACGCTACGCCGCCGCGGAATCTACAAGAATCTGTCCCCTGAACTTTAATAGCATCCCAGTCTCAGTCCGTAGGGTTCAATATTGAGTTGGCCCCGCCCTTTACAGCTATAACAGCTTTAACTCTTCTGGGAAGGCCGTCCACAAGGTTTAGGAGTGTGTCTATGGGAAGGTTTGACCGTTCTTCCAGAAGAGCATTTGTGAGGTCAGGCACTGATGTTGGATGGCCTGGCTCGCAGTCTCCGCTCTAATTCATCCAAAAGGTGTTCTATCGGGTAAAGGTCAGGACTGTGCAGGCCAGTCAAGTTCCTCCACCCCAAACTGGCTCATTCATGTCTTATATGGACATTGCTTTGTGCACTGTAGTCGCAGTCATGTTGGAACAGGAAGGGGCCGTCCCCAAATTGTTCCCACAAAGTTGGGAGCATGATTTTGTCCAAAATGTCTTGGTGTGCTGATGCCTTTTTTTCTTTTTAATATAGCGCCCTGTTCCCAAAGATGGGGGCGCTATTTCAAATTTAGGGGATGTCTGGGCCAATAGTTGGGCCCAGACCTGTTGATTTGTGTACAAATTTGCCTCTGTTCTGGCTGTGGTACTGCCTGGTAGTATTTTTCCCTTGTTGCCTGTGGGTGGCGTTGCCACTTCAGGCCCCTGTTGAAACGCAGGTGTACCATGGTGTATTGGGTGTCCCTTCTTGACCGGGTACAGTGGGGACACCTGGGAGGGGATACTTAAGGGGCAGATGCCGTTTTTCGAGGTCCTTCGCCTCGAGGCCCTTCTGGCGCGAGGTGGGTGTGTGTGATCTCAGTCTCGGGACCACGTTGGTCCGAGGCTGTGTTCCTGTAAAGTAGGCCCGGTTATCCTGTCTGGGGTCCCCAGAAAGCCCCCTTACATCAAGGTCCCCAGAGAGCCACTCCTTACATCAGGGTCACCAGAGAGAGGATGGGCAGTGAGTGATGATGTAATCTCTCTGCTGCCCACGGCTTCACAGTGAGAGCGGCACAGTAATGCACTTGTGGCCTGGCTGCAGAGAGGCCATGGCCATCTCTGAGAGACTCAGATTCGGGGCTATAGCCCCCCTAGCCACCCCCTAGCAACGCCACTGGTAGACGGAAACTTTCTGTGCCCCCATTCATACAATACATCTAGCACCCAGGGCAGCTGTCCCTTCTGCCCATCCCTTGTCCCGGCCCTGGCATTGCCAAAGCCCGGGTTTACTTAAAAATAAGCTCATCTCGTGTCTTGTCTAGAGTCCTCTTCTCCATGAAAATTACGGATGTGAGTCTAAACATTGCAGGTGGATAATGACCAGCAAGTTGAAGGCTGAAGCAGGCTACCATGACAAGCCACCCCTTTGTCCCAAGTGCCCCGGAGGTACCATTTGCTGGAGGAGCAAATTTATTGCGGTACTTAGTACGGCTTTTTATTTCAGGCCATGTAATTATCAATTACAGAAAGGGAAGCTCCTCGTAATTCGAACCATGAAGCCCTCTCCTTTCCTCCAATGGAACTCTGTCTTCTGTACTGAATTAATGGCCCTATTAATTGGCTGCATGTGACCACTTCAGGGGAAATATGTGAGATTTCTGTGCGCTGGGAGCTGTAAGCCGCCTCCACTGACCCTTGTCATGCGATAATGGAGGAAGGTCTGGTGCTGGGAAGCTCTGCGGGATATCTCAAACAGGAAATGGGTCTGATTTTTCTACTGTTTTTGAATTCTACGTTTGATAAAAAAAAGTATGGAAAATAAGAGAAACCATAGAGAAAAAAATCGAAGAAGTAGAAATTCCAAAAGGTAAATTTATAAACATTTGGCCAGATTCACGTATGGCGGCGTATCTTTATGCCGGCGTAGCGCATCCCATTTGAACTACGCTGACGTAACATAGTGAGGCAAGTACTGTGGGCCAGATTCACAAAAGGGATATGACGGCGTATCTACTGATACGCCGTCGTATCCCTGTTTCTATCTATGCGGCTGATTCATAGAATCAGTTACGCATAGATATCCCTAAGATCCGGCAGGTGTTATAGTTTTACACTGTCAGATCTTAGGATGCAGTACCGTGGCCGCCGCTGGGGGGAGTTCGCGTCGTAAACCAGCGTCGGGTATGCAAATTAGCAGTTACGGCGATCCACAAAACTTTTTCCCGTTGTTACGTCGCCGCAAGTGTTAGTTTGCCGTCGCAAAGATAGGGCACCTTTTACAAAGTGGAAAATTACTCCACCATGTAAAAGTATACCCGTCTTTCCCGCGTCGCTTTTGAATTTTTTTTAAAAAAAATTTCCCAGGCGCAAGTCTTTTTTTCACGTCGCGATTCACAAAACGTCGGCGCGTCGTAATTTCACGCAAAGCACGTCGGGAAATTTGCGTCGGGAGCATGGGCAGTACGTCCGGCGTGGGAGCGCGCCTAATTTAAATGGTACCCGCCCCATTTGAATTAACCCGCCTTGCGCCGGACGGATTTAGGATACACCGCCGCAAATTTCCAGGTAAGTACTTTGTGGATCGGGCACTTAGACAGAAAATTTGCGGCGGTGTAACCTAAATCGGTTACGTTACGCTGTGCCCGGGCTACGTGAATCTGGCCCTGTATTCACAAAGCACTTGCCTCCTAAGTTACGTCGGCGTAGCGCAAATGGCCCGGCGTAACCCCGCCTAATTCAAAAAAGGCAGGTAGGGGGCGTGTTTGCGTAAGTCGTCCGTGAATAGGGATTTACGTCATTTACGTCCACGTCTAAATCAATAGGCCCGTGCGGCGGATGTAGCCGCAATGCACACTGGTAAATGTAGGCGCACGGCGCATGCGCAGTTAAGAACAAACGTCAAAAACATCAGGTCAAGCCCTATTAACATAAAACACGCCCCCTCAGCTAAATTTGAATTAGGCGCCCTTACGCCCGCCCGCTTTAGGCTACGCCGCCGTAACTTAGCAGGCAAGTACTTTGAGAATCATGTACTTGTCTCGCTAACTTACGGCGGCGTAGCTTAAATGCCTTAAGCTACGCCGCCTTAAAGTTGCGGCCATCTATGTGAATCTAGCTAACAGTGTCTGGTTGAAAAAAAGACACAAGTCCATCTAGTTCAACCAATATTTAGTAGAGAGACTGAGAAACTACTGTATGCCTGGCTGCCGTGTATCCAGTGCCGATCCTGACCTCCCTGGGGCCCTAAGCAAAATGACATGTCACATTGAAGTTGAGAAGCGGGTGGGGGTGGGGGGCGGCGCTGCCGACATTAAAGTGAGAAGCGGAGATGCTGAATTCTTACCTCTTCTCCCATGCAGCCGGTGAGTTGAGAAGCGGGGTGAGGGGCCAAAAATTACTTCTCACCAGGCGGGGCCTCTAGTAATTTGGGGGGCCCTCCGCAGCTTTGCGGGGCCCTAATCGGCTTGCATAGTGAGCCTATAGGGTGGATCGGCCCTGCGTGTATCCAATAAGGAATAGAACCTTATATAGCCAGCCTAGCCTGGGTCTGTGCCACACATGCTTTATTTATTAGTGCTAAATCTTCAAAACCAGAGACCTGGAGCCCCAGCACAGCTGACAGCCAACCCCACTGGAGGACCAGCCAGCTTTGGAATCCTCAGACACTCACCTTTGTGACTGGGAAGCTTCCAGCGAACAATACGCCACCATTGTGGACTGTGCGATCTTCCCAGTCCAATCTGCCCCACTAATCAAGTTCACAATTTCCCAGAGTATGGGGCCAGAGAGCATGGGGATTCCATGAACCAGCTGGGCACATAGAAGTGCTGGTAAATAGCTGGCAGTCGTTTACACAGACTGTGTCCTCACGGGGAGGATAAAAGTGAAGGGCAGCGTAACATTTCTTTCTGGTGCCTTCAAAGTGGGGCTCCTAATTGAATTATGTGGAATGGAAGTCCGTCTTCCTAAAGCCAAAGGGCTGTCAGTATCCCCAAGGTCTATTTTTAAATAGGAGAACAAGGACTTGGCTCATAGAGGTTGCCCTGTCTAGCTCAGTGATGGACGGGTGCTTTGCGGTTTGTTAAGTCGATTATTAGCAAGAACTGGTTGGGTTACTGAGCAATCTCCATGTTTGTTGTAGAAAAGAAAAACATATTTGTCCAACTACATACACTACCGAGTATTTGCTGGTCTAAGCATCTCTGCAGTAACTAGATGTTGTAGGTGTTAAAGGGAACCTGTGCACAAGAACTATGGAACCTGACAAAGCTGAGCTCCGTGCATAGCAGGGACCGAGCGGCACAAATCAGCCCAGATAGCGGCGATCCAGGATCACAGATCGGCCGTTAAAGCCAAAATCGCGGACATTGAGGATCGTTCCAGGGGGAATAACCTCAAGATAAGGGGGATCCCTGAATCTGTCTCGCAATCAGAGCTGCGTGCATATGCTATTCAGCTATTTAAATCCATACTGCCCGATCTCTCTGATATAGACAATGCTGACCTCCACTGTAAACAGGGCCGTCTTTAAGGCAGGGCAAAAGGGGGGCCCTGTCATTGTTGTGGGGCCCAAAGCAGCTGCCTCATACTTGCCAACTATCCCAACTTAAATTCCCTTGTCTCTTAAAGTTTTAGTCCTGTGCTGTGTCCTGATATCTCAGTGTGAAGTGCTGCTACTAATGCTGCCCAGCTCTGTCTTATTGCTGTGTACAGATTAGGGCCGATCCTAGGGTCACAGGCGCCAGGGTGCAGAAATATTTCTGGCACCCCCACATGGGTGTGGTCATTTTACTAACTCCTCCTCTTTACAAATGTTTCTATGGCAATGATTCAACCACAGAAATGCTCCCCCACGAAGTCTTCATTACCCTGGGATCCTTACATGATCTCTTAACAATAAACAAAATACAGGAAGAGAAGCAGAGTACTTGGGACTTGGTATTGGGACCTGGAGGGGGGTCTCTCTGATGGACACAGAGAGGGCTTCTGTTAGAGAGTCTGTTAGAAAGAACCCCAGACATACTACAGACATGATACAGGAGATGGTCAGAGACTGCAGACATGATACAGGAGATGGTCAGAGACTGCAGACATGATACAGGAGATGGTCAGAGACTGCAGACATGGTACAGGAGATGGTCAGAGACTGCAGACATGGTACAGGAGATGGTCAGAGACTGCAGACATGGTACAGGAGATGGTCAGAGACTGCAGACATTGAACAGGAGAGGGTCAGACTACGCCGTCGTATCTTAGGATGCATATTTACGCTGGCCGCTAGGTGGCGCTTCCATCGATTTCAGCGTAGAATATGCAAATGAGCTGGATACGCCGATTCAGAAACGTACACGCACCTGGAGGATTTTTTTATGTCGTTTGCGTAAGGCTTTTTCCGGCGTAACGTTACTCCTGCTATATGAGGCATAGCCAATGTTAAGTATGGACGTCGGGACAGCGTAAAATTTTGCGTCGTTTACGTAGTTTGCGTAAGTCGTTCGCGAATAGGGCTTTGCGTAAATTACGTTCACGTCGAAAGCATTGACTATTTGCGACGTGATTAGGAGCATGCGCACTGTGATACGTTCACGGCCGGCGCATGTGCCGTTTGTGAGAAACGTCATTTACGTGGGGTCATGTTTTATTTCCATTAAAACACGCCCAATTTGAATTTGGCGCGCTTACGCCGGCAGATTTACGCTACGCCGCCGCAACTTACGGAGCAAGTGCTTTGTGAATACTGCACTTGCCTCTCTAAATTGTGGCGGCGTAGCGTAAATAACATACGCTACGCCCGCACAAATTTACGTCGCCCTACCTGAATCTAGCCGAATGTATCTCTCTCTTCCATCCACAGAGAGAGAAAGCTATCACATCGACTAGGTGACCCAGAATTGGGTGTTCTGGGTCCCATCGGTTAGTATGGAGCTTGGAGCTCTCTGTGAGACCCCGGTCTTTGAGCTGGGAGTGCGCCACGTGGCACCGCATAGTTGGGTGAGGTCTAGTTAAGGGGTTAAAATAAAAAAATTAAATCAGCACCATAGATGATACTTACATTTTATTGAGAATTGTCCATTGTGCTGGTACAGATTGTCCTATAGTTGAAGTCTTCCATCCTTTTTCCGGTGCTATCGGGGTTAATACAGCCACTGGACCTATGGCACATAGGCACTCATCAATAGTGTTGGCTAGAGAAAAGCACTCTATGAATGGAGGAGGCAGACCTTTCATTTATCTGTCCATTCATAGAGCACTTTCCATTGATGGAAGCAATAGTACAGCTTCTATGAATGGAGGAGGTGAACGGAAAGGAGGGGCATAGTCCACACTATTGATGATTTTTTATTATAATTACAGTAAATTATGACTTTAAGAGATTTGTGCATAGAAATAATCTTTTTTTTTTTAACATTATTTATACAGTCCCTAAAAAAATATTTTTTACATCCAATTATGTTAAACTTTTTTTTTAAGAAATTCTTGCTTTATTTTTAAATTCGATTTTGTTCAGAAAAAAACGAAAAACAAAAATGAACTGAGTGAAACACGAGATGAAGTGGACAGAAGAGTTTATTATTCTTCATTGAAGAATGACATATCGGAGGAGCCGGGATACGCCTCATACAACACAAATATTCTCAATGTTTTACAGTAAACAATATTTCTTTTAACTATTGATTTTCTGTTTTTTTTTGCAAACTCAAAGAAGATTGTGTTAAAATAAAATGATGTCTCAAGACGCGTTTAGCTGAGGGTTTGGCAGAGTTTTAAAAACTGGGTCCAAAAAGTTGAGAAATGTTAAAAAAAAATGTGTATTTTTTTAACTACTTACAGACCGGAAGATTTGCCCCCTTAATGACCCGGCCACAGCAAGCCTCCACAAGGGGATTAGAAGCAAAATCCAGCAGGAGCTCCAGAGTATAAAAGAGAAGAGAGGGGCCTCTAAGTGTAGCAATATGATTACATTTAATGAAGGTACAACATTTAGCAACTCACATGGTTGATGATTAATAGAGGCACATCTAAGTATGCCGGGATGCGGGGGTAAAGCTGTCCACATTTACCGTCCTCCTCACCGCCATCAACGTCATCCCTTCGACGCTGCGGCTGCGCTCCGTGAGCAGTTAAAGCCTCGCTTTCAGATTGCTCTACTGCAGGGTAGTCTTCCCGGTCATGATTGCAGACTGACAGCGATGAGGAGGACGGTCTCTGTGGACAGCTTTACCCCGGGTCCCGGCATACTTAGATGTGCTTCTTTTAATCATCAACCATGTGAGTTGCTAAATGTTGTACCTTCATTAAATGTAACCATATTGCTACACTTAGAGGCGCCTCTCTTCTCTTTTATACTTCTTATCCCATTGTGAAGCTTCCATTTGTGGATGGACATTTTATGGTTACACAACCAATCACATTGCTATAATCTTTTTAACCACTTGCCTACTGTGCACATACACCCCCTTCCTGCCCAGGCGAAATTTCAGCTTCCGGCACTGCGTCGCTTTAACTGACAATTGCGCGGTTGTGGCTCTCAAACAAAATTGACGTCCTTTTTTTCCCACAAATAGAGCTTTCTTTTGGGGCTGCATGATCTTCAGCCCTTGATGTGATCCTGAATCCTTGTTCCTGTTCTCCTTGTATTCCTGTTGACGACCCGGCTTGCCTGACCAGACTTCTCCGTGCATGGCCCCTGGCTTGTCTCTCGGCTTATCCTTTGTCCTGTTCCTGTCTGCTGGATCCAGTGTATGACCTCGGCTTGCCTTCTGACCTGTTCCAGCCACTTCTTGCTTCCTGTGTATGACTACCAGTTTGGCTCCTGACTCCGCCCCTGGGTTTCCTGCCAGTCCACCTCATCTACTACTTCTGTGGTACCCCTGCCTGACTGCGTATCCTGGTCTACAGCTGATCTCCAAACATCTACTCAGCAAGTCGCAGCTGGCAACTCCTGCATCTCTGGGCATAGCTCCCCCTGTGTCACCTCCAGGGGGCGTTCTGCACTTAGTCGCAAGGGAAGCCCTCTCAGCACTTCGGCCTCTGGTAAGGTACGTGACAGGGAGGGGGGTAGGAGAGAGGAATGAGGGGGGGGTGTGGGGGAAGGGGAAAATTGGGGAGGGAACGGGAAAGTAGGGAAAAGAGAGGGGGGTGAGGGGAGGGGGGAAGGGGACGGGAAGGAAAGGGTCGGGGGGAAAGAAAAGGAGGGGAGGGGGGAAGGGGACGGGAAGGAAGGGGAGGGGGGAAGAAGGAAAGGGGCAACCATTGAAAGGTGGTCAGGGGTAAATGATTGTGGATTGTGGAAATGATTGTGGAACGAATCATCTGAGTTTCCATTATTTCTTATGGGGAAATTCGCTTTGATATACAAGTGCTTTGGATTACAAGCATGTTTCTGGAACGAATTATGCTCGCAATCCAAGGTTTTTCTGTACATTCCTTTCCCAGAATGCAACAGGTTAACACATTTGGTTCTGGTCTCTCCCTCGCATTGGCTCGGTTCTGTATTTCCACACAACAATAGGCGCTTTGTCGCTGGTAATGATGGTAATTGGCTCAAACAAAGTCTCTCAGCTTGTCTTTAAGAAGCCACTAATTTAATGGGTGAAATGTCAGGCCAAGACTGGGGCTGTTCTCCCTTCTTCTCCCCCCTCCGTTGCATCACTTCGCAGCATCCTAATAAGCTATTATGGTTTGTTTCTCTTGCAAAAAAACATTTAGGTTGCAACACTAAAAAAGACAAAAATAAATAAAAGAGAGGGATAAGAAAACGAGAAGGGGGGAGTCCGGGGGGATGGGGGAAGTGAAGTACAATGCATAATAGATGAAGACTGAACGGCTGGGAGCAGTTAGAGACAAAAATGTCACATTTTAAATCATTTATTCACCAGTAAGTTTGATTTATTATAATAAACTTTTTATTCATTTTACAAGTCTGTGTGAATAATTTCCTGACACAGAAACAATTTCACTTTTTATCTATAAATTGCCACCCTTGAGCTCCCATTCTGTGACTTTACCTGGGCTGAGATGATGTCAGTGGCGGCCTGTACATTGTGGGCATGGCCCCCCCTACCACCTCCATTGCCCTCCCTTTCAGGACGCCGGACACATGAGTTGCTATGGTGGGGATAGGCCGAGGGTGTGTATTTTAACCACTTAAGGACCGGACCAATATGCTGCTAAATGACCCAAGGGGTTTTTACAATTCGGCACTGCGTCGCTTTAACAGACAATTGCGCGGTCGTGCGACGTGGCTCCCAAACAAAATTGGCGTCCTTTGTTTCCCACAAATGGAGCTTTCTTTTGGTGGCATTTGATCCCCTTTGCGGTTTTTATTTTTTGCGCTATAAACAAAAATAGAGCGGCAATTTTGAAAAAAATGCAATATTTTTTACTTTTTGCTATAATAAATATCCCCCAAAAACATATATAAAAAAAAAATTCCTCAGTTTAGGCCGATACGTATTCTTCTACCTATTTTTGGTAAAAAAAATCGCAATAAGCGTTTATCGATTGGTTTGCGCCAAATTTATAGCGTTTACAAAATAGGGGATAGTTTTATTATTTTTCTTTTTTTTTTACTACTAATGGCGGCGATCAGCGATTTTTTTCATGACTGCGACATTATGGCGGACACTTCGGACAATTTTGACACATTTTTGGGACCATTGTCATTTTCACAGCAAAAAATGCATTTAAATTGCATTGTTTATTGTGAAAATGATAGTTGCAGTTTGGGAGTTAACCACAGGGGGCGCTGTAGGAGTTAGGGTTCACTTAGTGTGTGTTTACAACTGTAGGGGGGTGTGGCTGTAGGTCTGATGTCATCGATCGAGTCTCCCTTATATAAGAGATCACTCGATCGATACGCCGCCACAGTGAAGCACGGGGAAGCCGTGTTTACATACGGCTCTCCCCGTTCTTCAGCTCCGGGGAGCGATCGCGATGGAGCGGCTATAAACGAATAGCCACGCCGTCGTCCCGGATCGCTCCTCGTGGGAATCCGACCGTGGGGGGGTCCCGATCGGACCCCCGACCCACGTCTAGGCAGGGACGTACAGGTACGCCAATGTGCCTGTACGTGCCATTCTGCCGACGTATATGTATATGCGGTGGTCGGGAAGTGGTTAAAGCACGTGATCGAGCCAGAGGCTCTAATTGGCTTCAAAAGAGGGTGGACTCGGGGCGCAGAGCACTGCGTCCCGAGCCCACCCTGGGCTCGGGACACCCACCCTGTCGATCCCTGTTGCCCACCCTGTTGCCCACCCTGTCGATAGCAAATTAATTTTCATTATGTTCACACTACAGTTCCTCCCTGCCAATCAGAAGGCAGGTCTGTGAGACCTGTTTCCCGATTGGCCAAAGTGTCAGGAGATCCTATTGGACTCCTAGCGCTTTGGCGGAAGAGGAGACACACAGGGGAGGAAGCCAGAGGAGTGGACAGGGGCGGGCTGGGCCGGGGGTCATGGTGTAAATTTTCCCCCAGGCTGCCTGCCTTATATTCAAAATGATTAAATTACAGGATTTATATAGTGCCAACGTTTTGCACAGCGGTTTACAATTTAAAGGGAGACAATACAGCAACAATCCAATTCAATACAAAAGGGTTAGGTGGGCCTTGCTCTTGCTAGTTTACAATCTAATAGGGAGCGGTGATTTCCTGTGATTTTTAGGACACAGGTGGGTCTTGCTTTGGTTGAGCACCTGCAGCCGGTGACAGGAAGCTGTAGGTCCAGCTGGAGAGATACCATACACTGTATTGTCAAAAGTATTGGGACGCCTGCCTTTACACGCACATGAACTTTAACGGCATCCCAGTCTTAGTCTGTAGGGTTCAATATTGAGTTGGCCCCGCCCTTTGCAGCTATAACAGCTACAAATCTTCTGGGAAGGCCGTCCACAAGGTTTAGGAGTGTGTCTATGGGAATGTTTGACCATTCTTCCAGAAGCGCATTTGTGAGGTCAGGCACTGAGGTTGGACGAGAAGGCCTGGCTCACAGTCTCCACTCTAATTCATCCTAAAAGTGTTCTATCGGGTTGAGGTCAGGACTGGCCAGTCTAGTTCCTCCACCCCAAACTCGCTCATCCATGTCTTTATGGACTTTGCTTTGTGCACTGGTTCAGATCATTTGGTGGAGGGGGGATTATGTTGTGGGGTTGTTTTTCAGGGGTTGGGCTTCCAATAAAGGAAACTCTTAAAGTGGTTTGTAAACCCTTGTTTTCAACTTTATGCTACAGGTAAGCCTATATTAAGACTTACCTGTAGCTAACAAGGATATCTCCTAAACCTGGACGGTTTAGGAAAAATCCCTGTATTTGCATGTGCCGACGTCATGCGGCACATGCGCACTTAAGCCAACTGAAGCAACGGCACTATGCGCCGTTGCTTGAGTTGTACTGTGCCGTTCCCGCGCATGTCCGGGAGTGACGTCATTGCGCCTCCAGCTAATCACAGCGACGGAACCGCGATACACGGAAGTGACTGCGGGGCAACATGTCGGCGGCCAGAGGGGGAGACGTGGATGGTTGCGTTGGCTTTGATCGGAGGTAAGTACTACATAATGAGCTAGTATGCTATCAGTAGATACGCCGTCGTAACTCTGAATCTACGCCGTCGCAAATTTAAGCGTATTCTGGAAACCAGATACGCTTAAATTAGGCTAAGATACGAGCGGCGTAAGTCTCCTACGCCGTCGTATCTTAGGGTGCATATTTACGCTGGCCGCTAGGTGGCGCTTCTGTTGAGTTCGGCGTAGAATATGCAAATGACTAGATACGCTGATTCAGAAATGTACGTGCGCCCGTCGCAATTAGTTACGCCGTTTACAATAGAGATACACCGGCGTAAAGATAAAGCTGCTCCCTAGGTGGCGCAGCCCATGCAAGGTATGGACGTCGGAACAGGCCTATCTTTTTACGTTGCTTGCGCAAGTCGTACGCGAATCGGGCTGGACGTTATTTACGTTCACGTCGGAACGGCGTACTTTGGAGCAATGCACACTAGGATATGTCCACGGACGGCACAGGCGCCGTTCGTAAAAAATGTCAATCACGTCGGGTCACGAGTAATTTACATAAAACACGCCCCCTCATCCTCATTTGAATTAGGCGCGCTTACGCCAGACCATTTACGCTACGCCGCCGTAACTTAGGAGGCAAGTGCTTTGTGAACACAGCACTTGCCTCTCTGACTTATGGCGGCGTAGCGTATATGCGATACGCTACGCCGCCTCAAAAGTGAGCCGCCCTACCTGAATCCAGCTATAAGACTGGGATGCCATAAAAATAATGTGCGTGTAAAGGCAGGTGTCCCAATACTTTTGAAAATATAGCGTATGTATTCCTGAAGACTTGTACTGGTATTGAAAAGTCTACTTTAACCGCTTGCCGACCGCCGCATGTACATGTACGTCCACAGAATGCCACATACAGGCATATGGGCGCACATGTACGTCCCCGCCTTTCCACGGGTCGGGGGTCCGATTGGGACCCCCCCCCCGCTGCATGCGGCGGTCGGAAACCTGCGGGGAGCGATCCGGGATGAGGGTGCGGCTATTCGTTTCTAGCCGCCCCCTCGCGATCGCTCCCCGGAGCTGAAGAACGGGGAGAGCCGTATGTAAACACGGCTTCCCCGTGCTTCACTGTGGCGGCTGCATCGATCGTGTAATCCCTTTTATAGGGAGACACAATTGATGACGTCAGACCTACAGCCACACCCCCCTACAGTTGTAAACACACACTAGGTGAAACATAACTCCTAAAGCGCCCCCTGTGGTTAACTCCCAAACTGCAACTGTCATTTTCACAATAAACAATGCAATTTAAATGCATTTTTTGCTGTGAAAATGACAATGGTCCCAAAAATGTGTCAAAATTGTACGAAGTGTCCGCCATAATGCCGCAGTCACGAAAAAAATCGCTGATCGCCGCTATTAGTAGTAAAAAAAAAAAATAGTAAAAATATCCCCTATTTTGTAAACGCTATAAATTTTGCGCAAACCAATCGATAAACGCTTATTGCGTTTTTTTTTTACCAAAAATAGGTAGAAGAATACGTATCGGCCTAAACTGAGGACATTTTTTTTTATATATATATGTTTTTGGGGATATTTATTATAGCAAAAAGTAAAAAATATTGCATTTTTTTCAAAATTGTCGCTCTATTTTTGTTTATAGCGCAAAAAAATAAAAACCGCAGAGGTGATCAAATACCACCAAAAGAAAGCTCTATTTGTGGGAAAAAAAGGACGCCAATTTTGTTTGGGAGCCACGTCGCACGACCGCGCTATTGTCTGTTAAAGCGACGCAGTGCCGAATTGTAAAAACCCCTTGGGTCATTTAGCAGCATATTGGTCCGGTCCTTAAGTGGTTAAAAAACGAGAACGAGACCCGAAGGCACCACCGATAAATTCCATACCCTACTGTATAACTGTAATTATTTTGTGAAAGTGATACACAGAACCCCAAAGGAATAACAAAGCTGATTATAATCTTCTTTCCTAGTAAACATACATCACTGAATGTTCCTTTGCATTACACTCGCAGTAAGTAAAGTTACACACTGTACGCCGATAAGAGCCGATTCCCAGAATCCCGCGGTGCCCCATAGTACCCCTAGCCCTGGCATCCTTTTACGCACATACTCGCCCCTCTCCACCGCCTACTCATCCTCGCTTCGTCACAGCATATCAATTAAAGGCGATTTCAAAGAAATATAATTTAATCAACACACAGCACAGGAGGAACAAAAAGTTTCCTAATGACAGATAGCGAAATTGGGCTCACATGAAACTTGTTGTGGAGGACGACAGGCCTCTGATTATGTTTATCTTACGAAATCAGAGGATGGGGAGGGGGATGGGGTAAAATTAGGTAACGCTCTCGATTTCGGCGGATCCGCGCTCGGCGTCGCGCTGATAGCGAGAAATCTCTGTCCGGAGCTTAATTATGATGTTTATGAAGTTGTCTTCGGGCGGCTGACACTGTTTTCTATGTGGATAAGCATTGTAATTCAATTCACACTCTGTGTGGTCTTCTCCTTAAAGTGGTTCTAAAGCAGGGGTCTCCAAACTTTTAAAACAAAGGGCCAGTTTATTGTCCTTCAGACTTTAGGAGGGCCGGATTGTGGCCAGCGTGGACAGAAAATGACCCGGGCTGGGCATCACTGACAATAAATTTGGCCCCCAGGTTTGGTGGTCAATAGGAGGAGGAGTAGTGCCCCTATTAGGAGGAGGAATAGTATCCCATGATTGGTATCAGTGGAAGAAATAGTCCCCCATTGTTGGTGTCAGTGGGAGGAATAGTGCCCCAAGGGCTGGATAAAGGCTAGCGAAGGGCCACATCTGGCCCTCGGGCCGCAGTTTGGAGACCCCTGTTCTAAAGGCTCAAGGATTTATTACCTTCATGGATTCTATGCAAACCTTCTGTGTGCAGCAGCCCTCCCCCCAACGCCCTAATACTTACCTGAACCCCATCTCCATCCAGTGATGTGCACAAGAACCTCAAGTTTTTTCGGGGGCTCTCAGTCCTCATTGGCTGAGGCAGCAGCAGGAGCCATTGGCTCCCGCTGCTGTCAATCACTGCCAATGAGTCAATCAGCAGAGAGAGGAGGTGGGGCAGAGCCGTGGCTCTGTGTGTGAATGGACAAGCTGCTTGCTCTGGAAGTACTTGGCAGGAGGGAGGAGCCAGAGCAGGTAAGTACATAGGCGTGCGCACAGGGTGTGCCAGGTGTGCCCAGGCACACCCGAATCACCCTGTGCAGCATAGATTCTTCCTACTGCCCTAGCTCCTTCCTCTACCCCCTGCACTGCTTCCGGCTTCCCTCCTCTCCCGTTGGCTGTTGTTGCAGGGATCTTTTAGGATGAATGGGGGAAGGGGCCAGTAAATATGTTATTTATTGGCCCCTTCCCTTGCTGAATGAAGATAGTGAGCAATCCATAGGTAGTGTTTGAGCTTTGGGGTGCACACCCTAATGTAATAGGCTGCGCACACCTATGGGTAAGTATGACAAAAAATAAGACTTTAATATCATTTTAATGGTGAAACCTAGACATATTCTTATGTTTTAGGTCAGGGGTCTCCAAAACCAGTTTACTGTCCTTCAGAATTTGAGGGGGCGGGGGGCGGACTGTGTCAAGTGGGAGTAAAGAACACCACACCATTGGTATTAGTGGGAGGAATATTGCCCCATTCTTGGTATTAGGGGAATAAATAGTGCCCCATCATTGGTGTCAATAGGAGAAATAGTGCCCATTGTTGGGACCAGGGGAAGGAATAGTGCCCCATCGTTGATGTCAGTGGGAGGAATGGTCCCAAAATAGCGTCAAAAGTGTCCGATGTGTCCGCCATAATGTCGCAGTCATGATAAAAATCGTTGATTGCCGCCATTACTAATATAAAATAAAATTATTAATGCCATAAAACGATCCCCTATTTTGTAGACCCTATAAACCAATCAATAAACGCTTATTGGGATTTTTTTTTTACCAAAAATATGTAGAAGAATACGTATCGGCCTAAACTGAAGAAAAAATGAATGTTATATATTTTTGGGGGATATTTATTATAGCAAAAGTAAAAAATATTTTTTTTTTTTCAAAATTGTCGCTCTATTTTAGTTTATAGCGCAAAAAATAAAAACCGCAGAGGTGACCAAATACCACCAAAAGAAAGCTCTATTTGAGTAATCAATTCTGTTTGGGAGCCACGTCGCATGACTGCGCAATTGTCAGTTAAAGCGATGCAGTGCCGTATCGCAAAAAATGGCCCTGGTCATTAGAGGGATGAATCCTTCCGGGGCTGAAGTGGTTAAAGTAGCATAGTCCCAAATAGCAAAAAAAAAATGGCCTGGTCATGAAGGGGATAAAATCTTCCTGAAGCTCAAGTGGTAATATTTATTGTGTAATAGTGCAGCGCTACCGACTCTCATGTGACTACTTATTTGTTATCAATATCTTTTTATTCGTTTTATAAACAATATTACACAAACAAATACATTAATTTTCTTAATACAAATTATCCTATTAACTAATATGGGGCCCTGTTTTCAATACAGGGTCTATTTTCTTCTCTCTTTCTCCTTCATTCACCTATCAGTTTCCCAGGAACTCCTCAATCTTCCTATATTTCTCATTCATTAAAAAAAAAAAAGACCTCTTCCCATTTGACTATTTAAACACAAATTTCCATAAACCAAATAAAATAAAAGTTCATATATATGTTTATCAACTTTTGTGATTTCAAGTGGTTATATATTTATTTGTGAACATTGGTAAAAAGTCTTTAAATTGCACCAATCCTCTTCATTTCTTATCCCCCTGCCCAGTGGCGGCTGGTGCTCCAAATATTGGGGGGGGGGGGGGGGGGGTGGACGCAAACAAACTGGAAAAAAAAACATCAATTGCAGCCACTGTGCCCATTAAACGCAGTCACTGTGCCCATCAAATGCAGCCACTGTGCCCATCAAATGCAACCACTGTGCCATCAAACGCAGCCATTATACCCATAAATTGCCACCACTGTGCCATCAAATGCAGCCACTGTGCCCATCAAACACAGCCACTGTGCCCATCAAATGCAGCCACTGTGCCCATCAAACGCAGCCACTGTGCCATCAAACGCAGCCACTGTGCCCATCAAATGCAGTCACTGTGCCGATCAAACGCAGCCACTGTGCCATCAAACGCAGTCACTGTGCCCATCAAACGCAGCCACTGTGCCCATCAAACGCAGCCACTGTGCCCATCAAATGCAGCCACTGTGCCCATCAAATGCAGCTGCTGTACCCATCAAATGCAACCACTGTGCCATCAAACGCAGCCACTATACCCAAAAAAATGCCACCACTGTGCCATCAAATGCAGCCACTGTGCCCATCAAACACAGCCACTGTGCCCATTAAATGCAGCCAGTGTACCCATCAAACACAGCCACTGTGCCATCAAACGCAGCCACTGTGCCATCAAATGCAGCCAATGTGCCCATCAAACGCAGCCACTGTGCCCATCAAATGCAGCCGCTGTGCCCATCAAGCCCAGTCACTGTACCCATCAAATGCAGCCACTGTACCCATCGAAAACGCAGCCACTGTGCCATCAAACGCAGCCACTGTGCCCATCAAACACAGCTGCTGTGCCTATCAAACACAGTCGCTGTGCCCATCAAATGCAGCCTCTGTGCCCATCAAATGCAACCTTTATACCCATAAATTGCCACCACTGTGCCATCAAACGCAGCCACTGTGCCCATCAAACACATCCACTGTGCCCATCAAATGCAGCCACTGTGCCCATCAAACGCAGCCAATGTGCCCATCAAACGCAACCACTGTGCCCATCAAACGCAGCCACTGTGCCCATCAAACGCAGCCATTGTACCCATAAATTGCCACCACTGTGCCATCAAACGCAGCTACTGTACCCATCTGCCCTCCTTCCTTTTTTACTTGGATACTCTGATTTGTTATTTACCAAATTTTATAATTATTTTCCCCCAACCAACAATTTCGTTACTAATTCTGAATTGTTATTATAATCAATGTACCTGACCTTTATTTTTACTGTAATTCTTTACAATATATTTCAATAGAATATTATGGAATAAAATAAAAGAATGTAGTTGGGCGACAGCAAGGGTTAATTTGTGAGGCCAGTACATCGGGGGGGGGGGGGGGGGGTCACCTCCATCTTCCTCTCGCGGCATCTTGTTGCTTAGTCTAGTCCTAAACTCACAAACAATGAAGTCTAATAATAGTCTGAATATTTAACGAAACCCCAATTTTAAAGGGATTACCGCTAGACCCTTGTAAAGAGTGTTCAATAAGGAGAGGCCTTAAAACCCGTGCCTGTAATGGGCTGAGAGCCTGCTTCGCAAAGCAGATCATTTCCTGAGGGTAAAATGCTCAGTTAGTTTTTTTTCCCCCTTCCACACAATCAAAAATGCAGAACAAGCTCAGGTCAATAATGGACACTTGTGAAAAGGCAAGTCACCAAGCGCTTGATTGAGACCAGGTGGCCCCGGGACCGCACAACCCCGTCGGTGGGAAATGTGGCCTTTGTACTCGGCTTCAGCCATATGACGTACCAAAAAAAATACAAATCCTCTCTTTCTCTTTTTCCTTTTCATTTTCTACTAAACGCACATTAGCCTGGATCGGCGGGGCTATAAATTTTCCATCTTTATAGACAGGTGGTCTTAAAAAAAAAGAAAACAGAGGATTGACCCGACGCGTTTCGCGATCAGGTAGGCAAACATGCTATTAAGGGGGGGGGGGGGGGTTGGGACCTGGTAGTCGCGTTATTAAAGATGGATATAAAAAGAACAGCTTCGGAAACAGACAGTCTACGGAGGTTGGAAACGAGGTGCATTAATCCTGCAGCAATCTAAAGGAAATTAGCAAGTCGCGGAGCTTCGAAGGAATGACTTTTTGAGGCCCGTTGCCGAAGCCAAGTCATTTGCAAGAGCGGTCTCGGCAAATGAACTGGGGCTGCCTTTTCGGAATTGGCTTTTTTAGCAGGCTAAGCCCCACCTAACGATTTTCCCAAGTAATTTCCTGCTCTTCCCATTGGACTCGGCAGAATTTTTTATTGTGGAAACTTTTTCTTTTCTTTTTTTTTTTTGCTCTTTTGTAAAAGTGATGAAGTTTGTGTCTCGCACGTGGGTGGTCACAACGATCTGCCGAGACGCACATGCTGTGTGCATGCTGCTCTCATCAGTTTAACCTGTTCCTGAAGGTGGATCGGGGTTAACGTTTCGTCACTTTTTTTTATTTTTCTACATTTGCTGCATTGTAGTAGTTAAAGTGAACCTGTCCTGTAAAAGTAAAACAAGCTGGCAGCACTTGAGCGATTAAAGGATATAATTAGATTGTGGGCCAGATTCACGTAGCTCAGCGGATCTATAGATCCGCTCGATCTACGTGAATTAAGATCCGCTCCCGCAAGTTTAGGAGGGAAGTGGCTAATTCACAAACCACTTACCTCCAAACTTGCGACGGCGGATCCTAAATCCCCCAGCGGAATTCAAATTCCGCGGCTAGGGGAGTGTCATATTTAAATCAGGCGCGTTCCCGCGCCGATTTAAATGCGCATGCGTCGTCCGGGGAATTTCCCGGCGTGCATTGCTCCCACTGACGTCACTAGGACGTCAGTGGTTGCGATGTGAGCGGGACTTGCGACGCGCGTGTTCGTGAATCGGCGTACGAAAACGACGTAGGAAAATTCAAATTCGACGCGGGAACGCCGGCTATACTTAACATTGGCTGCGCCTGATAAAAGAAGGGGTAAGTATACGACGGAAAACCGCTACGGAAACGACGTAAGAAGACTGCGACGGGTCCGCGTACGTTCGTGAATTTGCGTATCTCGCTGATTTACATATTATTTATCGTAAATCAGCGGAACGCCCCCGGCGCCATTTTTAAATTGAAAAAAAAGATCCGACAGTGTAACACAGTGTAACACTGTCGGATCTTAGCCCTATCTATGCGTATCCGATTCTATGAATCAGGCGCATAGATAGGACCAGTTTACGTCAGAGATACGATGGTGTATCTGTAGATACACCGTCGTATCTCTTTGTGATCTGGCCCTTAAAATTTTAGGGCCAGATCCACAAATATCCTGCGTAACTTAAATCTTCCGATTTAAGTTACCCACGCAGCAAATTTCTACCTAAGTGCCCGATCCACAAAGCACTTACCTTAAAATTTGCGGCGGTGTAACTTAAATGTGTCCGGCGCAAGGCGTGCCGAATCTAATGGGGCGAGTCCCATTTAAATTAGGCGCGCTCCCGCGCCCGGACGTACTGCGCATGCTCCGTCGGGTAACTTACCCGACGTGCATTGCGCTAACAGACGTCGCTCCGACGTCATTTGCTTAGACGTTAACGTAAATGGCGTCCAGTGCCATTAACGGACGTCTTACGCAAACGACGTAGAGTTTAAAATTTAGACGCGGGAACGACGGCCATACTTAATAGGGCTTAGTCAAATAGGACTTAGCCCTATTTTTACATGGCGTAACTCGACGTAAACGACGTAGATTTAGCGCGACGGGCCCGTCGGAACGTTCGTGGATCGCCGTAAGTGTTTATTTGCATATTCTAGGCCGGCCGAAATGGCCTCACCACCTAGCGGCCGGCCTAGAATTGCATCCTTAAGATCCGACAGTGTAATTCAATTACACATGTCGGATCTTCTGTCTATCTATGGTAAACTGATTCTGTGGATCAGTTCCATAGATAGAAACAGGGATACGACGGCGTATCAGTAGATATGCCGGCGTATCCCTTTTGTGGATAACCCCCTTAGTTTATATTTTATATTTATATTTTTTAGTTTATATTTTAGTTTATATATATTCTAATGTTCGCTTTTAATTAGTAGCGATATCTAGGGTGGTAGGAGCGTGAGATGTCCTCCATACAGTTCAGCCTACCATCCAGCCGCCCTCTCTCCGGCTCGGGACTGTGTCTCCGTTGCTGGAGACATTGCCCTATCCTACACTTGTTGGCAGGCATGGACTGGCCATTGGGACTACCGGGAGTTTCCGGTGGGCGATGGCTCAGTGGGCCGGTCAGGTGCAGTCCTGGAGCACTCCTCTCTGACAGTGAGTGATCTTGATTTCACTCCTGTCTGGAGAAGCAGCAGCCGTCACTTGCTGGAGTGAGTATTAGCCTTTCTGCTCCCTATAGGGGGAGATAGACAGCCGGCAGACTTTCCTTCCTCTCTCCCCTTATCACTTGTCACTTATCACATGACTGGAGAGAGGAACGATGCTGCCTTTCTGGAGAGCTGTGAGTGAGTACATGTGGGAGGGGGAGGAGAGGGGGGACACTCTGATTCAAGGGGGGACACACAGATGGGGGACACTCTGGTGCAATATGGGACACTGATGAGGGACACTCTGATGCAGTGGGGGACACTCTAAAGCAAGGGGGAAACTCTGATGGGGGAAACTCTGATGGGGGACACTCTGATGCAATGGGGGACACTCTCATGCAATGGGGGACACTCTGATGCAAGGGGGAAACTCTGATGTAAGGGGGACTCTCTGATGCAAGGGAGGACACTGAAGGGGAATACTCTGATGCAAGGAGGACTCGATGGAAGGGGGATCTCTGATGCAAGGGGGGACACTCTGATGCAAGGGGGACTCTGATGGGGGACAGTCTGATGCATGGGAGATTCTGATGGGGGACACTCTGATACAAGGGGGGCTCTGATGGTGGACACTCTGATACAAGGGGGACTCTGATGCAAGGGGGACTCTCTGATGCAAGGGGGACTCTCTGATGCAAGGGGGACTCTGATGGGGGGACACTGATGTAAGGGGGACACGGATGCAAGGGGGACTCTGATGGGGGACACTGATGTAAGGGGGACACGGATGCAAGGGAGGACTCTGATGGGGGATACTCTGATGCAAGGAGGACACTCAAAATTTAAGTGGGCCGGTCTGGATGAAGTCCAGGGCCAAATTTTTGTCCCTGTCCAACCCTGCTTGTTGGCCAGAGGTTGCACTCCTGTTGCACAGTGTCACCATTGCTAGGCAGCACTCCAGCACTGCCTGTTCCACCTCCTCTGGCCTAAATGGCCAAAGCCAGGGCGGGGACAAGGGGTGGGCTGCCCTGGGCGCAATAGTTTACTAGGGGCCCCAAGGGCTGACAGGAATAGTGAGAGGCAGTGACTGCTGGTGTCAGGGAAGACGTCTGCAAGGTACAGCTGCTGTTCCTCGGCGCAGGCGCCAACCAAAGACGCTCTGCAAATGTGTATGTGCGTGCACGCACGTGCATGCGTGCCTGTTACCAGAACTGACGCCAGTCGGCCTATTTAAACAGAGATGTGACACTGACTTATTGCTGCTTGGTCTACAGCGTTTACCTGAATTATGATACCTGTGTGTGTGACTTCTGATACCAACTCGGCTTGCTCCTGACTACCTCTGCCTGCTTCCATCCCTGACCTCTGGCTTCCTACGGATTGATCCCTGTCTCCAGTCTCTGCTATTCAGTACCTGTTGCCAAACCTGCATGTGTCCCGACTTACGCTTCTGCCTGCTGCTTCTGCCTGATCTGACCGTCTGTTGCTGAAAACCTGCATGTGACCCGACTACGCTTCTGCCTGATCTGACCGTCCGTTGCTGAAAACCTGCCTGTGACCCGACTACGCTTCTGCCTGATCTGACCGTTCGTTGCTGAAAACCTGCCTGTGACCTGACTTATGATTCTGCCTGCTGTCTGTGCCCGATCTGCCTGTTGACAACCCGGCTCGTCTGACCCCGCTCCCAGCTGTCCAGTCTGCTACAGCTCCTGCTTCCGGTGGTTTTTCTCTGCTCGCACATTGCCAGGGCTGCCAGCCCGTCTGCCACCTCGCTCGCCTGCCACCTGTTGGTTCCAGTTTCCTGTCCGTGAGTTCCTGGCTTCTACTGGCACAGACTTCTGGACTTTTCATAGGCACTCTTACTCCGCCGCGCTCCTGGGCCTACTGTCTCACTACCGGTGGTCCACGAGCCGGAGCTGTACGAGAGGCTTCCCTTCATACGACTGGCTCACCCATCAGGTACGTGACAGCTGGGTATAGGATCCCCTAAGCTTGCGCATCATGAGAAGGGGGCGCAGTTTGCAATCTTTGCCCTGGGCGCTGGATGTCCTTGTTCTGACACTGGCCATAGCACCCCTCTATTAGAACATCACGTGCCCAGGACCAGAGGCGTCTCTAGGGGGGGGCCAGAGGGGGCCCTGACCCCCCCAACATTATGCTGTGCCCCACCATGTGCCCCCCCAAAAAAAATATTTTTTTTTTTTTGCTTTTTTTTTTTTTTTTTTTTTTTGGGCCGCCGCTGGAGTAACAGTCTCTCCTGAGAGGGAGAGCGTCCCCAGTCAGCTCTGCGGGGCATTCCTCCCCCTCCCTCTGCTCGCTGACACTGCATAATGCGAGCGTTCACACAACCACAGCCGCCCGATCTGCTCCTTCCCCTGCATCCTCATTGGCACGGAGAAGAGCGAGTTGCAGAAAGGACTCCATGAGCACTGTGGGGGAGGGGGGCCCAAGCCTTCATCTCAGTTACTAAAAAACAGACTGATTTCTCCCGTCCTTAGGACAGGAGAACCAGCCTGTAAATTCCGAGAGTGGTGACTGCAAGCTGAGCCAAGTGTCAGTCTATGACACTCTTTTACAGCCCAGCGAGTCTAGCCACCCCCCCCACTCTCCTCACATACGAGCAGGGAGGAATAAAGCTCCTCCTCCTTCTCCTTTCAGTCCCGCCCACACTATCTCGGTGTGCTGTATCTGAAGAGAGGGGATGTGTGTTCAGGAAATATGAAAATCAGCAGCATGTGTGTGAATGATGCCTGAGATTCTAGCCTGGACCGTGGGTATGTGTGTGCACTGCAGACTGCAGTACACTGTAATCACTGAACTGCATTATCTCTATCCCCTTCTCTCCCCCATCTGTCTCCCTCCCCCTCTCCTGTTCTTCAAGACATTCACAATTTACTTTCTGTAACGGTCACCACCGTTTACGATATTCCAATCCATCGCCCCACGACAGGTTATCCGACAGTCCGACAGACATCAGACACGACCCATTTCATTTCCCAGAATAAACGAGACAAAACAAGCTCTGGTACTGGCTCCAAAATGAATGAATGAATCCTTTAATGGTAACTTAGCTTTGTTATATACAGTACAAGCATGTTACAGTTAATCACAGGGACAAAGACACACTCCACCCACACATCACACAATGGGGGGGCTTCATACACATTCTTTTAGATAATAACATTCCGATGAGTTAATTACTACTTATTACCCAGACGGTCTGGCTCTGCATTTAGAGGGGTTAATTACTACAGCTTGACAAGTCACATTCCACATCTTAACAGTGTCATTAGGCATACACAATGAACAGGTCTTAGGAGCAGACCTAATTAGCACAATGGACACAAAACAGTATTAGCATCACACAAAGGAATGTCTAGGAGCAGACTCAATTAACACCTCAAAAGCATGTCCCCCCCCATTGAATGAAAACACTCTGTTGACCTGTTGGAGTCAGACTTTAACAACTTGTAATATTTCAAGATATCCTGCAAAACATGAATTATCAGTAATGTCCCATCTCATGTAATTTATAATTATCATTTCTCAGTCACCCTATGCCCAAAAGGGCATAGTAACGCTGGCACAGGAGTAAACCCCATCCTTCAAAAGTCTCTGGGTGTCACGGGCCATTCTGTACACTTTCACTTTCAGTTAGGCAAGGTAACATACAATGCAAATTTTTTTCCTACATCCACAGATTGCAGGAAAGAATCTTGCATGATTCCCCCATCAACACAGACAGTGCTGAAGGGAATAACCCTCCTGCCCAGCAAATTGTATTCCTATACAGCAACCACTGGTGATAATCATAAGAGAATCTGCTCATTAATGGTTCAAATCTCAGCCAGTTCCTGCTGAACCAGCTGAGATTTAAACTGTCTATGGCTGGTCTTAGCTCTTAGGCAGCCCATACATTGATCACTTTTTTCATTCAACTATTAGGTTGAATAAAAAAAAAAGAAATGATCCAATTCCCCCATCTACACATTATAGGTGGATGGGGAAATCATCCCAGTGTGGACCAGTGCTGGAACAACCAGAGTTACTGTCCTGTCCCGGCTATTCACAGCGCTGGTCCTCTGTCTCCATGCAGCGGCGGCAGGACATTGGAACCCAGAGCTGGTTACTTTATGGGGCTGATGTACAGGAGGGCCAGCACAATTTGTTGTTAGAGATGGGCTGGGCATGTTCAAAATTCCACATGCCAGAGCCTGCCAGGAAGCCCACACTGCACAGCGCTAATCACAGGCAGTGAGACATTTCCCGGTCCGCAGCTGCACAGATCAGGAAATGTCTAACTGCCTGTGATTAGCGCTGTGGAGTGTCGGCTTCCTGGCGGGATCGGGCATGTGGGATTTCAAACACACCTGAGCCCATCTCTATTGGTTGTAGACAGTTGAGCTCCCTGCAGGTTGTTTTAGCAGCAGTGGCGCTTCTCTGACTGCTGATCGTGATGCAATCCAGGTGATGCTCTTAGTCAAATCCTAGTGTTAAATATCAGAGATTTTATTGATCAAAGCCCACACTTTACAGGCATAGAGCCCACATGGCTGCGGAACATATGTTTGATTATATATATATATATATATTGTGGTTGTACTCTTGATGCTAATAAATATTGTGTTTATTAGATCTGACTGGGAGCATCACCTGGATCACATGCCGATCAGCATGTCACAGAGAAGGTTATACAGCATTACTGCTGCTAGGTGACCAGCTGGGGGCTCAGCTCTCTATAACCATAGTGCCAGCCTTCCCCTGCATGCACCCATAATGTCACCAGCACTAGGTCCTAATAGACTGCCGCCGCTGCCAAGGAGACAGACGCCAGACCAGCGCTGTCAATAGCAAGGGACAGGACAGCTGGGGAACCCCACTGTGGCAGAACACCAGGCCCCGGTGGCAAGACAACCTTTGCAACCCTGAAAGTTCTCCCACTGCTTTGGACCCTTATTTTTCTTGGTGTGCTGGTGACATATATCTCTTGTTTTCTGCCACCTGGGGGCCCCAGTATAGTAGGAAGGGAGCTCACGACAGAACATGTAAAAGGACCCGTTGTGGGAATCTTAGTAAAGGGCCCAGGAGATTTTGATATATATATATATACTATATCTTAATATATATATAGATGATATATATATATATATACTGTATATATATAATAAAATTGCATTTATAGTTGCCCCCCCACTACTTTTTCCCTGTCCCCTCCATGTGCCCCCCCCCCCTAAATATGAATGCCTGGAGACCGCCACTGCCCAGGACTTCTCATGGTTTTGTCTACACTGGTTTTCTACTATATGACTTGAACTTTATTCTGACATTAGTAGCCTGCCTTGACCCTAGCCTTTGCCTGGATCTCTCTAATGTTCTGCTGCCTGTCCTGACTTCTGCTTGACCCTGGATTACACTTTGCAGCCTGACCTGACCTCAGATTGTTTCTGGATTATGCTTCATCTACTGCCTGTTGCAATTTTGGATTGTATATGGATTATGCTCTTTTCTGTTTTGAATCGATTTAACACTTCCCGACCTCCTCATGTACATTTACGTCGGCAGAATGGCCGGACAGGCACAATCACGTACCTGTACGTCCTCTGCTAGACGTGGGTGGGGGGTCCGATCGGGACCCCCCCCCCCGGTACATGTGGAGGTCGGGTCCGCTCGGGGAGCGATCCGGGACGACGGCGCGGCTATTTGTTTATAGCCGCTCCGTCGCGATCGCTCCCGGAGCTGAAGAACGGGGAGAGCCGTATGTAAACACGGCTTCCCTGTGCTTCACTGTGTCGGCGCATCGATCGCGTCATCCCCTTTATAGGGGAGACACGATCAATGACGTCATTCCTACAGCCACACACCCCTACACTAGTAAACACATACACAGTGATCCCTAACTCCTACAGCGCCCCTCTGTGTTTAACTCCCAAACTGCAACTGTCATTTTCACAATAAACAATGCAATTTAAATGCATTTTTTGCTGTGAAAATGACAATTGTCCCAAAAATGTGTCAAAATTGGTCCGAAGTGTCCGCCATAATGTCGCAGTCACGAAAAAAATCGCTGATCGCCGCCATTAGTAGTAAAAAAAAATAATAAATAAAAATGCAAAAAAACTATCCCCTATTTTGTAAACGCTATAAATTTTGCGCAAACCAACCGATAAAACGATTATTGCGATTTTTTTTACCAAAAATAGGTAGAAGAATACGTATCGGCCTAAACTGAGGAAAAAAAATGTTTTATATATGTTTTTGGGGATATTTATTACAGCAAAAAGTAAAAAATATTAGCATTTTTTTCAAAATTGTCGCTCTATTTTTGTTTATAGCGCAAAAAATAAAAACCGCAGAGGTGATCAAATACCACCAAAAGAAATCTCTATTTGTGGGGAAAAAAGGACGCCAATTTTGTTTGGGAGCCACATCGCAAGACCGCGCAATTGTCTGTTAAAGCGACGCAGTCCCGAACTGTAAAAACCCCTTGGGTCTTTAGGCAGCATTTTGGTCCGGGGCTTAAGTGGTTAAAAACAAATAAACAAAACAAATTCGGAAAACAAATTAAACGAATAAAACTAATTAAACTAAACAAATTTATGTAAATAACGAATCGAAACGAAACAAGGCAAAACAAATGTTTTCATTCTGCACATGTCTACCAAACAGCAGGCAGCATGAGATTGGCTTATTGAAAATATCTAGCTCTTACTCAGCAAGGGACATAGTGGAGCTCTGCAGAGGGACAGCTGCTTCCAAACAGAGAGCAAGGGTCCTTCTCTGCACCATGCTGGCAGGGGACAGATTTTGTTACTCAGGTCATGGCTGCTTTCTAAAGAAATCAATCTGTGCTGGACTCATAGGCCCAGATTCTCAAAGGGCTTACGACGGCGCAACGCCATGTACGCCGTCGTAAGTCCTAATCTGGGCCGTCGTATCTATGCGACTGATTCTTAGATTCAGTTACGCATAGATATCCATTAGATCCGACAGGGGTAAGGCTCTTACGCCGTCGGATCTTAAATGCAATTTTTTTTTTTGGCCGCTAGGTGTCATCTCCGTCGTTTCCCCCGTCGAGTATGCAAATTAGCTAGATACGCAAATTCCCAAACGTACGCACTGCCGACGCAGTAAAGTTACGACGTTTACGTTAGGTTTTTTCGCCGTAAAGTTGCCCCTGCTATATGAGGCGCAACCAATGTTAAGTATGGCTGTCTTTCCCGCGTCGAAATTAAAAAATGTACGTAGTTTGCGTAAGTCGTCCGTGAATGGGGCTGGACGCCATTTACGTTCACGTCGAAACCAATGACGTCCTTGCGACGTCATTTGGAGCACTGCACCCTGGGATATTCTTCGGACGGCGCATGCGCAGTACGTTCGGCGCGGGAACGCGCTTAATTTAAATACTACACGTCCCCTACTAGGCGGGCTTGCGCCGGGTGATTTACGCTACGCCGCCGCAACTTTACAGGCAAGTTCTTTGTGAATAAAGCACTTGCCTGTAAAACTTGCAGGGGCCTAACGTAAATGAGATACGTTACGCCGCTGCAGAGATACGCCGATCTCTGTGAATCTGGGCCATAATCCACTTTTATGATGTCACCAAATCAATGACGTAAGCGTCTCTTGCTATTCTGTGACCCCCCCACAAAAATATCCTTTAAGGAACGCTAAGGGGATTGTTGCTTTAAATTCACCCACATAGCTTTGACTATTGACAGCGCTAACAAATAGGAGTCCAAGCACAAAGATCGCACATGCCAGCAGGAATGGATCCAAACCTCCTATTCAGAGCTGTTATTAATCTGTCTGCAGCACATATCTTCTTCGATGCGTTTCATTCCAAGCACAAAGGCCCGGCCAAAGAAAAATAAAGAATTTAGGCTCCTAAACATTTCATAATGTGACTTCTGGGACAAGCTGCAGGTAAATCAGAGCGAATCGCACCGTCCGCAGCTGTCAGTGGTCGTGTGACTGCACAAGACCAAAGTGTCAAAATCTCTGCAGGAGCTGAAAGCTGGTTTCTCTCCCCCCCGCCACGGGTACAGGCCATGTGTCAGGATGCAGAGTGGAGGAAGGGGGGTCGGTAAATATGTCATTTACATTTGTCATTTTGAATGGACACAGTGAGTGATAGGTACTGATCACTCCCGTGTCCATTGATAACTGAGCAAAGTAAACTGTGCTTACTATACTTTGGTTTATGAATGGACGGAGCTTCTTCCTCCTGTTCATTCACCTTCAGTGTAGCTGAGGCTACAGAGAATGTAACTGAAGAATCCGTGTCCTCAATTATTTTCTCTGTCTGTCTCAAAGGTGAAATGTTAAGGGTCTGATTACACCCCTGATATCTCACCAAAGCCCTGCCCCCCCCCCCCCCCCCCCCCCCAACCACACCATTGTAAAAAAAAAAAAAAACACAGTTTAATTTGTTTTTAAAAATAGTGAAAAATTCTAAAAAATATACCGTATTTATCGGGTATAGCGCGCTCCCGCGTATAGCGCGCACCCCTGAAGTTGCCCGAATTCCTGTGGAAAAAAAGACTTTTTGTACTTACAGTTTTGGTGTCTTGCGCGGCGTTCATCGGCGGCCTCGTCGGGTCCGGCGTTCGTCTGCGGCTTCGGGTGTCCTCTTCGTCGGGTCCGGCGTCCTTCTGCGGCGTCCTCGCGTCCTCCCCGCTCGTTTCCCGCGCCGAGTCTGAATACTGCGCCGACATATACAGAGCGCAGTACACTCGTGCATAGTCGGGCAGGCTCGGCTACTCTCACGCTGACGTCCTGAACGTCCAGAACGTCAGCGTGAGAGAAGCCGAGACTGCCCGACAATACACGAGTGTACTGCGCTCGGTATATGTCGGCGCAGTAGTCAAACTCGGCGCAGGAAAGCGGGTATTGGCGTATACCGCGCACTCACGATTTTGCCCTGATTTCAGGCAAAAAAGTGCGCGGTATACGCCGATAAATACGGTATATACTTTTTAAATTGTGAAAATGTTCTTTTAATAATAATAATAATAAAAAAAACAATATATATGTGGCGGCCTGCTCCTGTTGATCAGGCGCTGCTTTAAATTTAGTGGGGTCTGAGCTGTAATCTGGGCTCAGACTATTGTGATTAATGGCAAATTTAGCCTCTGTTCCAGCCATGGCTGTGCTGGGAGTTCCACCATTGTTCGCCTGGGGTGTCATTACCACTCCAAGCCAAGGGTGGCAGCAGCAAGGTCAAGGTGCATTGGGTGTCCCCCTCTGCCGCGAATCATTGGGAGTGGTCGTCCTGCTGTGCATGCCGGGGAGGGGTACTTAAGGTACAGACGCCGTTGGTATTGGGGGTCGTTGTTCGCGCCTCGTGGCCCACCTGGCCTGAGGTGCGTGTCCTGAATCCTGACTCCGGGACCACGTTGGTCCGGGATCGTGGCTCCGCATGGTAGGCCTAGTAGTCAGACTGGGGCCTATTTTCTGTAGAGGTGATCCTGTGCTGTCGGTCCTGCGGGAGGAGGCCACTTGATGAAGTATGCCAGGGGAGGACCTATCCTGGAGAGGACCATGCAAGAGGTTGGTATCTTGGGAGAAGGCCTGGAAACTTCATCGAAGCATGCACCATACACTGAGAGGTTTGACAGTGGTTGCCTGTCGAGTCTAAGTTCTACAGAAGTTAATCTGGAGAGATCCGGGTGCTGAATCCTGTGGCAGTGGAAAAAATGTAGTTGCGCTATAATGAATTAAAAAAACGATATAAACTAAACAAGTGACAAAAATATTAAATGAAGCAATGACAGCTGTGTTAATCATGTGTTCAGTGGAGTCCAAAGATAAAACACAATTGAAGTAAATTCTTCAGTGGTTCAAATTATAATTCAAAATGTTGAAAAAATCCACCACCAAAATGTGAAGACACCACAAGAAATGAAGGCTTACCAGATGGCAAGCAAAGATGGCTTGCGGCTGTAAACCCCAGCCCGGGCCTTTAGTCATGGACTGCAGTACACGCCAGTGGAAATGGATCCTCAAGGCACAGATGTCACCATATGCATAGGATACCCAAAAACTAATGGGACTCACAATAGTGAAATACCGTAGTATAAAGTGTAAAATTTAATGAGATAAAACACTTACAAAAGATCGATCACATAGAAGCATAAAATAAAGCCGGCTGGCTTAAACGAACGCCCGTACACTCAGACAGTAACGCAAAACGTCAGCACGTCTCCTCTCCCGACGCGCGTTTCGTCACACAAATGAATAATAACAGGAAGTGAGAGCAAATTTGTCCAAAGTGAGGAATAATCCCTTTTTAGACAGTGGTCACCACAAAAAGATCTCGCCTCATCTCCCTTTCAATTATAATATTTTTGAATTAGACATGGTCAACCTACCGAGCAGAGGGACATCAATAAAAACCTGGCAGAAGGTCTAACCTTTCCCTAATCTATCTATAGCCAAATCATTTTTTATTTATTTTTGTTAACAAATAAAGTGTTCATGAGTTTATAGGTTTCCTGGTAGAACAGCTCTATAAATCACATGGCTGATTTGTAGAGCTGTCACACAAGTGAGCATGGAACTGGTAAGAACCTATCCAGCTCCCCGTCACTGCCTTTCTGGTGGGGATGCAGTGAACTTTGGAACAAAATGCATTTATTCTTTTTGCCCCCTTCCACTGACTTAACCTAAACCCCACCACCACCACTACAGATGCATAGAAGTCTAAGGGTCTGTGTCCCAAAGCAGCAGACAGTACCATAGAGGTCTTTAGATTTCTATCCGAGGCGCTGAACGATCCATACAAGTCTATAGAGCTGTGTCCCAAGGCAAGAGGTGGTCCCAAATAAGTTTATAGGGCTGTTTCTTCAGGCAAGAGACAGTTCTATAGAAGTCTATAGGGCTGTGTCCTGAGGCGTGAGATGGTCCTATATATGTCTATGGGGTTGATTTATTATATTAGGAGAGTGCAAAATCTGGTGCAGCTGTGCCTGGTAGCCAATCAGCTTCTAACTTCAGCTTGTTCAGCTAGGCTTTGACAAAAAAAAAATAGAAGCTGATTGGTTTCTGCGTAGATCTGCACCAGATTTTGCACTCTCCAGTTTTAGTAAATCAACCCTTATGGCTCTGTATCCCAATGCAGGAAGCAATCCTATAGAAGTCTATGGGGCTGTGTCCCAAGACAAATGACGGTCCCATAGAAGTCTAGATGGATGTATCCCAAAGCAGGAGATGGTCCTCTTAAATTCTATGAGGCTGTGTCATGAGGGAGGAGATGGTTCCATAAATGTCTATGGGTCTGCGTCCTGAGGCAGGAGATAGTGATATAGAAGTCTATTGGGCTGTGTCTCGAGGCAGGAGATGGTTCCATAGACGTCTATGGGTCTGTGTCCTAAGGCAGGAGACGGTCCTATAAAAGTCTGTGGGGATGTTTTTTTTAAGGCAGGGAATGGTTCCATAGATGTATATGGGTCTGTGCTCTAAGGTGGGAGATGGTCCTATAGAAGTTCATGGGGCTTTGTCTCGAGGCTGAAGATGATCCTATAGAAGTCTGTGGGTCTGTGTCCTGAGGCAGGAGTTGGTCCTATAGAAGCCTATGGGGCTGTGTTCTGAGGCAGGAGATGGTTTCATAGAGGTCTATGGGTCTGTGCCCTGAGGCAGAAGATGGTCCTATAGAAGTCTATGGGGCTGTGTCCCAAAGCAGGAGATGGTTCCATAGATGTCTATGTGTCTGTGTTTCGAGGCTGAAGATGATCCCATAGAAGTCTATGGGTCTCTGTCCTGAGGTAGAAGATGGTTCTATAGAAGTCTATAGGGCTGTGTCCCAAGGCTGAAGATGACCCTATAGAAATCTATGGGTCTGTCTCCTGAGGAAGAAGGTGGTCCTATAGAAGTCTATGGGGCTGTGTCCCGGCCCGGGCAGGAGATGGTCCTATAGAAGTCTATGGGGCTGTGACCCAAGGCCAGAGATGGTCCTATAGAAGTCTGTGGGGCTGTGTCCCAAAGCAGGAGATGGTTCCATAGATGTCTATGGGTCTGTGTCCCGAGGCTGAAGATGATTCTATAGAAGTCTATGGGTCTGTGTCCTGAGGTGGAAGAGGGTTCTATACTAGTCTATGGGGCTGTGTCCCAAGGCTGAAGATGACCCTATAGAAATCTATGGGTCTGTCTCCTAAAGCGGAAGACGGTCCTATAGAAGTCTATGGGGCTGTGTCCCAAGGCCATAGATCAGGGGTGCCCAACCTTTTTAAGAGCGAGGGCCACTTAAGCAACTTGGTAACCAGTCGTGGGCCACAATAAGCGGAGTGGGCGGATGAAGGGTCATGGCTACTCTATAGGCCCTCCGATCCACCCAGATGGAAGGGGCTGAATTCCCTTCTGTTTTCGGATTGGAAGTAGGCGGGCGTAAACGGACATCTGTCGCTCTATAGGGGTGAATTGAGGGTCCCATTTGGTCGGGCCGATTGTGTGAAAAGAACTAAGACTGCTTTCACACCGATGTGCTGTGGTTTACCCACACTGGGCGTGTGCAGCGTAGTGCTCCTGTGTCTATCCTGCGGGTTAGCTGAACTTTGCCATAGACTCCGCTGTGCACAAGCCAGGGTTGTAGAGGAAGCATCGGCTTATAGGGCTCTGCTCCGCAGCTGCGCTCTTCCTCTACCACCAGATTCATTCACCACACTGATGCTGCTGTATGGCGGGTCGGCAACCTTTGATCTGGGCTTGCCAACCCACCATTCCAGAGCAGGAGGTCACAGGGGTCACATCAGAGGGCTCCGCGGGCCACATGTGGCCCCCCGGGCCACTGGTTGGCCACCCCTGCCATAGATGGTCCTATAGAAGTCTATGGGGCTGTGTCCCGAGGCCATAGATGGTCCTATAGAAGTCTATGGGGCTGTGTCCTGAGGTGGAAGATGACTCTATAGAAGTCTATGGGGCTGTATCCCAAGGCCGAAGATATTCTAATAGAGGTCTTTGGGGATAAAATATACAGGTGCGGCCAGGACAGTGAAGACTTTTGGCGTTGAATGTACACAAACAGCAGAGCCATGGCCATTGGATGCAGGTTAGTGTGCATCTGTGGTAGGACTAGGAGAAGGGGGTTAAGTTAGGTTAAGAAGGGGGGTAAGCACACTTATCCTTAACATACGACAAAGTGCTTAACAATAGTTAGGGAACAGTAGTAGCTCTTGGCCAAGGGATAAGGGGATGGTGTTTTTTACTATTCCAGAAGCTTTATTAATCACACTATTGGTGTAAAATGAAAGGACTATCTTTCCTTAAAGTTTTCACAGTACAGGACACATAAAGTCCGTTTTACAGTCCGGAGGAAATGTACTCACAGGAACCCGGCACAGAGCTTTCTGTAATAATGGAGGCCCATCTTTACAGCATTAATTCCAGATGTGAGAATTAATTAGCTAGTTAAACGTGTTAAAGGGATTAGGGGGTCTTTTCACAGTCGGCCTGGGGGTTTCTTAAACGTGTCACAGGTAAACAGTGTGCTAAGGAGAACTTACACTGAATTTTATTAAAAGTTAATCCACAAAGGCAAAGGGAAAAAAAAACAAAAACAAAGATATTTTATTTTTATGAAGAGGCCACTAATAACAGTGACAAAGGTGACAGTTATTTTCAGTCCAATAGATACCTTGGCTGAAAAGGAACAAAATCACTTTTTTTCCCCAGATTTTTCACTCTGAGGACCAGGCCTTTTTCTGACATTGTTTATATATAGATTAGAAGAGACCCTAGAGAATAAAATGGTGGTCATTACAATATTTTTTGTCACACTGTATTACGCAGCGGTCTGGATCTCAAGCATTTTTCTGGCCATTCATTCATGGCATTTGACCCCAGATCTCATATTTAAGAGGACCTGTCATGTTTTTTTTTCTATTACAGCGATGTTTACATTCCTTGTAATAGCAGTAAAAAGTGACCCAATTTTTTTATTTTTTCAAAAAACAGTGTCAAAATAAAAAAAATAAAGTAAAATAAATAAGATTTTTTTTATTTTTTAAAGAGCCCCGTCCCAACAAGCTAACTTTACTGTTGTCTTATTTTTTAATTAAAAAAAGTGTATTTTTTTTTTTTAAATAAGCAGTTGTAAGACCGCTGCGCAAATACAGTGTGACCGTAAAGTATTGCCATGACCATTTTATTCTTTAGGGTGTTATGCCGCGTAAAAAAGAAGTTTTTTTTTAATGTCATTAAAAACCATCGTGTGTGGCTTCAGAGCATTTTTCACGATCTAAAAAATGGGCATTACATTTTTTTAACATTGTCGTTTTAAGGTTGTAAACAATGGTCGTGTGCGGGCTTAACGACGTGAAAAAACCGAGCATGCTCAGAAGCAAGTTATGAGACGGGAGCGCTCGTTCTGTAAAAATAGCATTCGTAATGGAGTAAGCACATTCTTCACGCTGTAACAGACTGAAAGGCGCGAATCGTCTTTTACTAACACGAAATCAGCTAAGGGTGGCGTCATCCGAATTTAACTTCCCCTTTATAGTGCCGTCCGTACGTGTTGCTTTGCAGGAAGCATTTTTTTTTTTCACGATCGTGTGTAGGCAAGGCCGTTTTAATGATCGGTTGAAAAAAACTTAGTTAATTTCTAGACCCTTAAAAACGTAATTTTTTAGAACCCAAAAACGGTCCGTGTGTACGCGCATTAGAATAAAAAATGTTGGGGGTTCTAAGTAATTTTCTAGCAAAAAAAATAGTTTTTAACTTGTAAACAAAACACACTATTCCCTGGACCTGGCAAGGGCACTTCTTCTTGGGGGGGGGGGGGGGTTGGGGATTGATACCTGCTATTGTCACGCTATTCCCAGGAAGGGGGGTACCTGGCACGGGCACATTCTTCTCGGGGGGGGGGGGGGGGGGAGTGATAACTGCTTTTGTCACACTATTGCCAGGAAGGGAGTACCTGGCACGGGCACATTCTTTACAGTGGGGGGGGAGTGATACCTTGCTATTGTCACAATATTCCCAGGAAGGGGGTACCTGGCATGGGCACATTCTTCTCAGGTGGTGATACCTGCTATTATCACACTCTTCCCAGAGGGTGGGGTCGTGACATGGGCATATTCTTCTTGGAGGGAGGGGGGGGATACCTGCTATGGTTACACTCTTCCTAGGTGGTGATACCTGCTATGCTCACACTATTTCCTGACTGGGGGTACCTGGCATGGGCACATTCTTCTTGGGGGGGGGGGGAGTGATACCTGCTATTGTCACACTATTCCCAGGAGGGGGGGTACCTGGCACGGGCACATTCTTCTCAGGGGGGAGTGATACCTGCTATGATCACACTCTTCCCAGGAGGGGTATTGCCAGGTATGGTCACACACTTTCCAGGTGGTGATGCCAGACGGGGGGAGGTGCCAGATATAGGATCTGCCAATCTACCCTGGGTGCCAAATGCTCTAGGTAGACCCCTGGTGGAAGGGAGAGGTACAAGACGAGTAGGGAAAGTGCAAGAAGAAACGAGAAGGGGAGGGTAACAAACCCAGGGACTTTAACGGTGTCTCATAAAGAAAAATAAATCAAGTAGAAAAATGCATAATTTATTTGATTTTTTACATACATAATTTAAACACAGCCACATTTGATCCTATAAGGATATGCGCGGCTTCAAGAAAGAGCCACAAAGAAAACTTGTACAAAGGATGCCCAACATGTTTCGCCCTGAGCAGGGCTTCATCAGGAGCTTGTACAGGAAATACTATAAAAGAAGAAAAAATAAGGTGTCTTGATTTACCTCCTATGCCTCACTATTGTTTTTAGGGAAAGTGCAAGGTCACGCCACCGTTCCTATAACCCTCCCAATTGGGTACAGACCGGCCATTCCGCCCCTTGAGACAAACTCTGTCGGCACACTTGAGACCTACTGCCTTACTCATCACTGTACATTCTGTGAGTGCGCCCAATCGGGTTGTCTTTCTTCCCTCCAGGCTGATTGTGCTTTGCTGAACTTCAATTTTAATACAGTTCTGTTTCTGCAGGGCAGCCATTAGGGGGGTACAGGCAGTACCGACTGGCCCCCCTCCCATTTGCCCGGATGGCAACCCCCCCTTTTTTTTGTAAGGGGCCCAGAGGTGGCAGCACCCCCCCGGTTCTCTGCTCCCACGGGGGCCCACACCCTGATGAAGCTGTGTAAGGGGCACCATAATTCCCGATGGCGGCCCTGTGTTTCTGTAACTGGACTCTGAGAGCCGCACCATGCTGCACCACCCCACAAGTTGTGCTGCAGTGCAATGAGCATGATGACAGGAGGAAAGAGCATAGTGACATAGAGGTGAGCTCATCAGTGTGCTGCTTCTCACTTCACTGTCCAGTCACAGAAGGAGCTCCGCAAGTGAAAGGGAAACTGCAGCAGAGAAAAATCGGGTCGCCTCCCATGCTAGACACAGTTGTAGTGTGAGGCACAGCTGAGTAAAGTTCAGAAATAGATGGACAGATCGACAAATCCTTTGGCAGGTAAAACAGCTCTCATATATTTATTTAGGCCCAGATTCACGTAGAATCGCCTATCTTTAGGCGGGCGTAGCGCATCTGAGATACTCAATATTCTCAAAGAACTTGAGCTTTAAGTTACGCCGGCGTAGTGTAACTGGGCCGGCGTAAACCCGCCTAATTCAAATGTGGAAGAAGTGGGCGTGTTTTATGGAAATTAATCGTGACCCCACGTGATGACGCTTTTTTCGAACGGCGCATGCGCGCGCATGCTCAGTATCACGTCGAATTTTCAAATTAAATTGCGCCCGCTCAATGCCTAGTCGATGTGAACGTAACTTACGTCCAGCCCCATTCACGGACGACTTACGCAAACGACGTAAAATGTGAAAAATTAGACGCTGTTCCGACGTCCATACCTAACATTGGTACGCCTCATCTACGCCTCATAGAGAAGGGGTAACTTTACGCCCAAAAAAGCCTAACGTAAACGACGTAAAAAAAAGCGTCGGCCGCACGTACGTTTTGAGAATCGGCGTATCTAGCTCATTACCATATTCGACGCGTAAATCGACGGAAGCGCCACCTAGCGGCCAGCGTAAATATGCAGTTAAGATACCACGGCGTAAGAGACTTACGCCGGTCGAATCTAAGACAAATCTATGCGTAACTGATTCTAAGAATCAGGCGCATAGATACGAAGCCTCAAACTCAGAGTTACGAGACGGCGTATCTGGAGATACGTCGGCGTAACTCCTACGAGAATCTGGGCCTTAATGTGCCTATTTAGCTGTTTGGGCCAGATTCTCAGAAGAGTTACGCCGGAGTATCTACTGATACACCGGCGTAATTCGAAATTCCCGCCGGCGTATCATTGTTTTGTATTCACAAAACAAGATACGCCGGAATTAGGCTAGGATCCGACTGGTGTAAATCACTTACACCGTCGGATCCTAAATGCAATACAACGCCGACCGCTAGGTGGCGTTTACGTTCAGGTCTCATTTGTTTATGCAAATGAGCCTGATACGCCGATTCCCGAACTAATTTGCGTCGCGTAGCCGTCGCTTACGTCGTTTGCGTAAGCGTAAGGTTACCCCTGCTATATGAGGGGTAACCTTACGCCAGTCCGCCGTATGCCATGTTAAGTATGGCGTCGGGTCCGCGTCGTCTTTTCCCGTCGGGTACGTCGTTTTTCTAAGTCGTTCTTGAATACGACTTTACGTCAATGACGCACACGTCGGCGTCATTGACGTTTTCCGTCGAGAACTGGAGCATGCGCACTGGGCTATTTTAAGCCCGGCTCATGCGCAGTTCGATCTGCACGGGGCGCGCTTAATTTAAATACAGGCCGCCCCCTTGGAATTACGCGGGGATACGCCGGGCCAATTACACTACGCCACCGCAAATTACGGAGCAAGTGTTTGGGGAATACAGCACTTGCTCCTGTAAGTTGGGGGGGCGTAGTGTAAATAGCTTACGCGCCGCCGCCGCAGGATCTACCAGAATCTGGCCCTCTGTCTGCAGTTCAACTTTAATGTACGAATCTCCATTTTTCTTTTTTTTAACAACGTAATCCCGCTTGTCCGGCGTCGTCCAATATGTCCTTGGCTTTCGGTCTGGCAGCCGATTTTACAGCCTGCCGAAACGTCGAGCCTTGCCACGGCTCCGAAAAAAAAAAGCAAGAAAAACTGCTGGAGCGACCCAAGTAGCAGCCGAGAAGTCTAGCGCCAAACACCGCGACATGGGTGGCGCTCGATGCGTACGCATTGTTTTTAATAATTTACACTCACCAATAAATCGCTTGATTGGAAAAAAAAAAAGCAGCCGTAATGAAAAACATTCCGTGGAGCGTCATTAAAAGAAAAAAAAAAAAAAAAACGAGGGGTGGGAGGGACGTAATTAATTTAAGAGACGCAGACGCGCTACAGCTGAAGAATCCGCTCGTCTCACGACAAAGAAAAAATTCCTCCAGCGAAGACGTCCCTGCGAGATTTTTTAATAAAGGAAAATTGGCATCAAAAGAAGAGTGAAATTTTGTGGGAACGTTTTCTGGGATGCAAATAATTAGGCGGAATGAGGAGATTGTAGCCGAGTCCCCGCAAGGTTTGTTCTAATCATACTGACCACAAGGCAATTCAAAGCTTTTGTAAAGTGAGAGTTTGGGGAGCGCCGGAGGGGACGCAGCTTTGGTGGTGCGGGGATTAGAATGAATTAACCCGTTTTATGCCAAGACACAACGGATATGTCATGTAATGAGTTCTGTGATCCTGTTAGTGTCAATGGAGGGGAAAATAAGTGTTTGATCCCCTGCAGATTTTCTAAATTTCCTCACTTACAAAGGAATTAAAGTGGATGTAACCCGAATTTTTTTTGTTGCTGTCACAATGTAGAGAATAAGATTTCCTATCATCTGTGCCCAGTCTTGCCACACAGAGTTAATCCAGCTCGGAGCAATCCTCTTTTATTGTTCAATGAGATAAAACGGACTTACAGAGAAAAACATTAGTCCGTTCCGCCCCCTTGCTGTGAGTGACAGGTGATTTACATATCTCATGCATTTTTTAATTCCCACCCCCCACTCCTTTTCTGAAGTCATGTGGTTACTTTTCTGGATTTTGACTGGATGTTAGTGATCATAGCAGAATTTAGTGTAAGGAATACACAGGAGAAAATGCTTGTTGACAAGGGGAGTGTAGAGGTGGGCGTCAGTGGCGGTTCGTCCATAGAGGGCGCTGGAGCGCCACCCCCTCTGGCTCTCACCGCCACTGAGTCTAATAACATAGATTCATGCATTGCACAAATCTATGTTATTGTCACCGCTGCACTGTTCTATTCAGATGGCCGGACATGAGGCGCCGACCATCTCAATAACGGCAGCTGGTTGGCTGTACGGAAGTGCCTATCAGAGCCAGCGGCTCTGATAGGCTTTTCCGAGTACAGCCCTCGGGTCCCCGGAAGCTTATCCTTGGAACGCACATGGTGTGTGTTCCTTGGATAAAACTGACAGGCGTCTCAGCCAATCAGGTTGGCCGGTTCTGGCTACCGGTAACCTGATTGGCTGAAGCGTCATCGAGGGCGGAGAAGACATTGAGGCGAGGGTCGAGGAAGTGGATGGCTGACTCCAGTAAAGGTAAGTCTGGGGCGGGGGGGGGAAGGGGCACAGCGGCGACGAAGGGCACAGGGGGGACAATGGGGACAAATGAATGGGCACCATGGCAACAATTAAAGGGCACAGTGGCAACAATTAAAGGGCACAGTGGCAACAATTAAAGGGTACAGTGGCAACAATTAAAGGGCAAAGTGGCAACAATTAAAGGGCACAGTGGTGACAATTGATGTTCGCACAGTGGTAACAATTGATGTGGGCACAGTGGTAACAATTGATGGCATGGCACAGTGGCTGCATTTGATGCACAGTGGTGACAATTGATGGGCACAGTGGTGACAATTGATGGGCACAGTGGTGACAATTGATGGCACAGTGGTGACAATTGATGGGCACAGTGGTGACAATTGATGGCACAGTGGCTGCGTTTGATGGCACAGTGGCTGCGTTTGGCATGGCACAGTGGCGACAATTGATGGCACCGTGCGCGCACCCCTGCCGCGAGCTCCGTGACCATGCCCGTGGGACCCGCTGCAGAACGGGGGGATGCCTGTGTGAACATCCATTGGCCACAATGGATGGGGCCATGTTTTGTAAAATCTTGGATGAGAATCTTAAAGTGGAGGTCCCACAAAAAAAAAATATACGTTTCTTTGCGCGGTCGCGCCATTCTGCCGACGTATATGTACAGGATGCGGTCGCCAAGTGGTTAAGTTCCCAATGACACCATTGATAATTTTAGCTATCTGTAGGGGATAATTCTTCCCGATGATCACAAATGTAGGGAGTGTTCTTCCCACTGATCCTCACACTAATGTATCATAAGCCTTTAAGAGCCCAGCCATGGTTCGCGAGAGCACCGCCGGCGGCACGCTCGTGACCTGGTCCTGTGCTCCGTGACTGCGCACGCGGGACACACAGACCTGATCGCCGCCGGTGTCCCCGCGATCAGGTCACAGAACTGAAGAACGGGGAGAGGTAGGTATAAACAAACCTCTCCCCGTTCTTCCTAGTGTGACTGCCACTGATCGTCTGTTCCCTGTCATAGGGAACGACGATCAGTGACGTCACACGCCAAGCCACGCCCCCACACAGTAGTAATCACTCCCTAGGAAACATTTAACCCCTTCAGTGCCCCCTACAAGTTAACCCCTTCACTGCCAGTGTCATTTTTCACAGTAATCAGTTTATTTTTATAGCACTGGTCGGTGTAAAAATGACAATGGCCCAGTCACGATAAAAATCGCTGATCGCTACCATTACTAGTTAAAAAAAAAATTGACGGCGACCGGTAGTAAAGTGGTTAAAGGAACCTATTTAGAAAATAAAAAACGAACCTTTACAACCCCTTTAACCACAATGGTGGGAGGAGTCTGCGCTGTGATTACACTAGTGACAAAAAAAAATATTTTTTATGGACGAGGAAATGGTGATAGTGGAGGGAGGGGGGTAAATGATGGAATGAAAGAAATAAACGTGTACAAATGCAGCAAAAATATCTTACACAGGGGTGGAACTAATCCTATTTGGACCAAATGATAAACCACAAAAGGGAAATAGGTAAGTGAAGGAGTGATCTACCTCATGTGTACTCAAACACATAAGGTGGAATGGGTGAAAACTCAAAACAATAATATTCACAGTGAGGTGAGGAAATGACTAATGCAAACAGCAAATGAAAAAATGCCAGAGTCCAGTCAGTGGAAGGGTGCAACCCAATCTTCAAATCTTGCAACCTACACCATAGAGTGAAGTGACCAGCTTACCTCCTAGTTAATACTCACACGTGAGGTAAATAGCTGATACTTCTGGTAGGTTGGATGTCCTCTTTAACAGATTGCAGTGTTGGACCATACATGTGGAGAAAGAGTGAATGTATATTGTGGGTAGACTTCCTGTCACTCCAAGGACAGAAAACGGGAACTCTCTAGGATACAGTGTATAGGTGTACACTTACACAACTCACATTGTATTAAAGAAAGAAATGCCTGTCTCCACGAACGCCGCGCTCGTATCCCGATCCTCTCGTAGTAAACGCTCAGCACTCAGCTCCTCAGAGGTCCATAGAAGCGGCCGCTGATCGGCGCCAGGAGAGGTGGCTCAGGCGCTGCTCTGCGGGACTTCCCGCTCCATCTCTCTCCACTCCGAGCTGTCACCGTTGCGGCTGTTTACCGATCAGCTGAGCAACAAGACAGCAGTGCGCCACCTCTCCTGGCGCCGATCAGCGGCCGCTTCTATGGACCTCTGAGGAGCTGAGTGCTGAGCGTTTACTACGAGAGGATCGGGATACGAGCGCGGCGTTCGTGGAGACAGGCATTTCTTTCTTTAATACAATGTGAGTTGTGTAAGTGTACACCTATACACTGTATCCTAGAGAGTTCCCGTTTTCTGTCCTTGGAGTGACAGGAAGTCTACCCACAATATACATTCACTCTTTCTCCACATGTATGGTCCAACACTGCAATCTGTTAAAGAGGACATCCAACCTACCAGAAGTATCAGCTATTTACCTCACGTGTGAGTATTAACTAGGAGGTAAGCTGGTCACTTCACTCTATGGTGTAGGTTGCATGATTTGAAGATTGGGTTGCACCCTTCCACTGACTGGACTCTGGCATTTTTTCATTTGCTGTTTGCATTAGTCATTTCCTCACCTCACTGTGAATATTATTGTTTTGAGTTTTCACCCATTACACCTTATGTGTTTGAGTACACATGAGGTAGATCACTCCTTCACTTACCTATTTCCTTTTTGTGGTTTATCACTTGGTCCAAATAGGATTAGTTTCACCCCTGTGTAAGATATTTTTGCTGCATTTGTACACGTTTATTTCTTTCATTCCATCATTTACCCCCCTCCCTCCACTATCACCATTTCCTCGTCCATAAAAAATAATTTTTTTTGTCACTAGTGTAATCACAGCGCAGACTCCTCCCACCATTGTATCTATTCTTTGTCCTTCATTGGAAAGACTCTTTTTTGTCTGCTGCAGTTCCCCACTCTTAGTCCATCTCTCTCCCTCCCCTCTGCCACCCCCCCATCCCCACATTTATCCACTACAGCGCAGGTGTTTCACCCAGTACCAACCCCTTTAACCACTTCCACTATGTACGTCGGCAGAATGGCACGTACAGGCACATTGGCGTACCTGTACGTCCCTGCCTAGACGTGGGTCGGGGGTCCGATCAGGACCCCCCCCCCCCCCCCCGCTACATGCGGCGGTCGGAAACCTGCGGGGAGCGATCCGGGACGAGGGCGCGGCTATTCGTTTCTAGCCGCCCCCTCGCGATCGCTCCCCGGAGCTGAAGAACGGGGAGAGCTGTATGAAAACACGGCTTCCCCGTGCTTCACTGTGGCGGCTGCATCGATCGAGTGATCCCTTTTATAGGGAGACTCGATCGATGACATCAGACCGACAGCCACACCCCCCTACAGTTGTAAACACACACTAGGTGAACCCTAACTCCTACAGCGCCCCCTTGTGGTTAACTCCCAAACAGCAACTGTCATTTTCACAATAAACAATGCAATTTAAATGCATTTTTTGCTGTGAAAATGACAATGATCCCAAAAATGTGTCAAAATTGTCCGAAGTGTCCGCCATAATGTCGCAGTCACGAAAAAAATCGCTGATCGCCGCCATTAGTAGTAAAAAAAATTAAAATAAATAAAACTATCCCCTATTTTGTAAACGCTATAAATTTTGCGCCAACCAATCGATAAACGCTTATTGCAATTTTTTTTACCCAAAATAGGTAGAAGAATACGTATCGGCCTAAACTGAGGGGAAAAAAATGTATATATGTTTTTGAGGGATATTTATTACAGCAAAAAGTAAAAAATATTGCATTTTTTTCAAAATTGTCGCTCTATTTTCGTTTATGGCGCAAAAAAAAAAAACGCAGAGGTGATCAAATACCACCAAAAGAAAGCTCTATTTACGGAAAACTGGTGACGCGCTTTATGCGCCATGGGAAGCTTTTCACCAGACATCAATCATCTAAGCTCTCAATAGGAACGCCCAGTCCCGTTGGAATCAGAACCCGGAAGCCGGGGGGGGGGAATAGTAATTAATGTACGGCGATGTACATTAATAGTAATTAATGTACGGCGAAATAAAAAATACCAGCATACTGTACATCGGGTTCCCAGTAACGCGGCGGGTGCGCGCGCCCCCCCAGTGGCTCTGCAAGACGAGGACGTCATATGACTCCTCTCAAAGCAACAGAGCTACCGGCTGCCGTCAATTGACGGCAGCCAGTAGTAGATTAGTTAAAGGAACCTACTTTGAAAATAAAAAACAAACCTTTACAACCCCTTTAACAACATTTCTCAGACGGAGTTGCGCCTATATCTTCTCTATCCTCCATAAGCAATTGGGTCTTTGAAACTGGTGGGGGGGGTCACCATCAGCTATTATTGGAGACACGTTGAAAAAAAAAAAAGCCCCACCAGATTGGTGAGATCCCTCCAGCCATGCGCTAGAATTCCGCCATCATTTGTCTTCCAATATGTCAGCTCTGTGGGTTTTAATAAGTCGAAAATCTCATTCCATGGGAGTCCGGCCCAAGAAGCCTTCCCAATCCATTGGAGAGCGGCTCCCGCTCACGGCACACATCTGCTGGAGAGAGATTGAGCTACAGATGAGTTGACGCTACAGAGGTTATCTAACCATCAGGAATCCTTGCATTGCGTGACTGGTGACACTTTGTTTATACGAAACATTTTAACTAACTTCATATGTATCTGGTCTTGGAGAGACCACTTTTATTAAAACACACCACCTCAAATCCTGGAGCTGTCACAGACATCCACCAAGAGCAAATAAAGTTGAGTTTCCCCCCAACGTGCAGACAGAGCCATCCCCTCCTCGTGAACCCGCAGGATAAAAGAACTTTGAGATACCATCATGCGATCTTTGACCTTGACGAATGTTTTTGTTTCAGAATCATGTCCCTATTTCTAGATTTTTTTTTTATTTTTATTTCCCCCCCTTGCCCACCCTTCGTCTTTGCGCCTGGAGGTAAGGTGAATCCGTGTTTCAACCACAAATTGAAATTCTCTCTTCTCCACGGTCTTTGCGTTCAAACTCCTGTCTTCATCCTGCTTTTTTCACTTCCTGGTTAGGGTTGTGTTGTCATAGCTGTGACCTCCTGACTCTTTTTCGTCTTCCCTAAACCCCCTCCAAAAATAGAAGAAGAAAAGAAAAAAGAAAAACTTCATTAAAACTATAAAGAAACGTCTGGGCCAGGAAAAATAAAACAAAGGAAGAGACTGGTGTGTGGAGAAGAATCCGTAGTTAAGAGTCGTAGTAACTTGTGGAGACTTTTTTTGTTTAAAAGGGAATACCAAATACATGTGATCACAAGAAAAATAGGTACGTTTAATTCAACTTTCAAATTTAGGTTAAAAACTTAAACAGACTCTGATGCCGCGTACACACCATCACTTTATGTGATGAAAAAAAATGACGTTTTTAAAAACGTCACTTTAATTGACTGTGTGTGGGGGAAAACGTCGTTTTATGTCTTGTAAAAAACGACCAAAAAAAATTGAAGCATGCTTCAATTTTATGTGTCGTTTTTCAAAAGTGCACTTTTTACTTCACAGAAATTGACCGTGTGTAGCAAAAAACGTCGTTTTCTAAGACGTTTTTTCATCCACGCATGCCCAGAAGCTACTTCAATGGTAAAATGTGGTGGAACGTAACCTCACTTTGCAAGAACATTGTGAGAAAAACGATGGTGTGTAGGCAACTTCGTCTTTGAAAATTGAAGTTTCAAAAATGTCATTTTTTACTTCACAGAAAGTGTCGTTTTTTTTCATCACATAAAGTGATGGTGTGTACGGGGCATGAGTGGAGATCTGTAGAAGATAAAAAGAAAAACATCAAATAGCTTACATAAAAGGTCGATATTGTATTTTCAATGCCAACACAAGAAGGCCCAACACTAGGGTGACTAGACATCCCTAGTTTTTAGGGGACAGCCCCCAGATTGAGGACATTTGGGGGCCCCAAGCAAAATGGGGGCCCCCAAGCACCCCCCCTCCGCATGCAAAGCCTACGTTAACGCTACACAAATTTTTTTTTCTATTCTTACCTCCCCTTCTTCCCTGTAGGCTGCCGCTGTAGCGTGGCCAAGCTCCTCTTCCCCAGTCCCCTATCAGTTAGTGCCCGGTACAGGAGAGTCAGTTTCCTGTCTTCCTGGCCGGACTGACAGGAAGTCAGCACTCAGTGTGCACTTCCTGTCAGTCCGGCCAGGAACAGGAAACTGAATCTCCTGCACCACACGCAGTACCCGGCCGGACTGACAGGACTCGAGGTGGAAGGAAGAGGAGCTCGGCCACGCTACAGCCTGGGAAGGGGAAGTTGGGGGGCCCAGGCCAGCTCGGGGCCCCAAGCAATTGTTTGTTTTGCCTGTCCTGTAGTGACGGGCCTTATTGGGGACACTGTCCCCGGACCAAGTCTGTCCCTGGTTTTGTCCCTGGATTGGATTTGAACAGTGGCTGGGGCAATTTCAAAGACAGTCAGTGCAGAATTTAAAAAAATAAATAAATCAGAATCACACACCCCAGCTCTGCCGCACCTACTAGCTTAGGGGGTGTATTTTTTTCCATTATCTGAGCCCCTTTCTGATGATCATGTGCTGATTGGAGCAGAGGGAATTTTTCTTCATTTTCGGGTGCATGCCCATTCAGCTCCCCTCGCATGTTCTACTGCCTTGGCTCACGTCCTGGCCAGCCCCCTGCCTGCTTATCTCCTTGCCTTCCCGGGTGGAGTGATCTTCCTCTGCTCCCCAGCCTCTGCACCCCATCCCCATCCACCCCATTCCTCTGGGCCCGGATAGTGAGACAGGCTGTGAGGCGGGCGGCGACGGTCAGCTGATTGCCGCCATTAGTAGTAAAAAAAAAATATGTCCCCGGATTTAATTTTAAAAATCTGGTCACCTTACCCAACACTGAAGATTAAAACAAGCGAGAATTTAATACCAACAGTGCCACGCTCCAAAACAATTATCACGGAGTAAATAATTGTGACTATATCAATGAGAATACATGTAAAATAAAGTATCAAATCATTGACATAAAATATATGTGATCTATATATTAATAGTACATAATAGTGCAATAAAAAAATTGAAGCAATCTTCAGTATTGCCCCCAGCTAACAGCTCCCATAGTAGATGGATCGGGCTGCGGCTACTGTTAAACAAGGGAACTTCCACTGTGACACACGACTGACAGGGAGCTCCGCCCTACGCGTTCCGTCATGTTTGACATTTCAAGTCATTGTTTTGTGTTAAAGCGGTCCACCTAAAAAAATATATATATTAAAAGCCAGCAGCTACAAATACTGCAGCTGGCAACTTTTAATAAATGGACACTTACCTGTCCAGGGTGCCCGCGATGTTGGCAGCCGAAGCCGATCAGTCGCTCGGCTGCCTCCGCAGTCATCCTTGGTGAGGGAATCAGGAAATGAAGCCTTCCTGGTTTCCTACTGTGCTCACTGGTCCTTACTGATCCCTACTGTCTTCTGGGACCTGTGTGTTTCCCAGAAGACAATATGGGAGGGCAGTGTAGGTGCATGCTCCAAACGCGCGCTACCCCCCCACTCCCTCTCCATCCGGAAGTGACGTGTCCAGCCACCCAATAGCAGATTCTGAGAACCAGGAAGCGCTGGGAGCCACCAGCACAGCCGGGAACATCAGCTGCCTCTCCACCTGCGAGCCTAACGCCTTCCCCCAGGAGTGGATGAACCTCTTATACCTTCCTACATGCGCTGTGATCGTTACAATCTTGTGAGTTCCAAATTGTCTGTCCTATATTAAAAAATGTTTTAACATTGCTGCACTTAGATGGCGCTGCTCTCTTTTGTGTTTTACTGTCTACAGAGCCCCTTCTAGCTTGTTATGAGCCAGCAGCCATCCACACTGTCCCGGGCGGAGTGCATTTGGTATTTGTTATCACTCCGCCTGTGACAGGAGCGGGCACTATACAGGAAGCATTGGCTTATGTGGCTCTGCTCCGCAGCCACTTGCTTCCTCTACCATTCACAAAACTGCTGCTCTGGGATGGGGGGTCGGCAACCTGTGATCTGGGCTTGCCAACCTGCCATCCCAGAGCAGGAGGTCGAGGGACACTTTAGAGGGCTTCGCGGGCCACATGTGGCCCCTGGGCCACTGGTTGGGCACCCCTGCTCTAGGTAGCCATTTTATTGATTTTTCTTCCAGGTAGCCACCTACTTTGGTCAATTCCTTTGGCGTTCTTCCTATGGATGATCCCTCTGGGTAGTCACCTCTCTTTTCCATTAGGCCCTAGCACAGGTAAGCTAAGAGTCCTTTCAGCCTTGGCACAGGCCACCAGCTTGAGCTATGCCCCTGAAAGAAGGGACCTCCTCATTGTGGAATCCACCTTGGGCACACGCCCAGCGGAGAAGACCAAAAACCTTTTTAGAGGGTTCCTCCAAAAATGTATTATCTCCGCTCTGTTCACATTACTAGAATTAATATAGCCCTCAGTGGGCTAGATTCAGCAAAGAATTACGCCGGCGTATCCATAGATACGCCACGTAAATTCAAAGCTGCGCCGGCGTATCTACTTTCTGTATTCAGAAAGCTAGATACGCCGACATTAGCCTAAGATACGACTGGCATAAGTCTCTTACGCCGTCGTATCTTAGGGTGCATTCTGACGCTGGCCGCTAGGTGGCGCTCCCGTCGTTTTCGGCGTAGAGTATGCAAATTACCTAGATACGCCGATTCACAAACGTACGTGCGCCCGGCGTTCGTTTTTTACGTAGTTTGCGTAAGGCTTTTTCGGCGTAACGTTGTGCCTGCTTCTATGAGGCGCACTCAATGTTAATTATGGACGTCGTTCCCGCTTCGATTTTTGATTTTTTTACGTCGTTTGCGCAAGTCGTTCGCGAATAAGGCTGGACGTAATTTACGTTCAAGTCGTAACCAATGACGTCCTTGCGACGTCATTTGGAGCAATGCACACTGGGATATGTACACGGACGGCGCATGTGCCTTTCGTACAAAACGTCAATCACGTCAGGTCAACACACATTAACATAAAACACGCCCTCCCCTTACACATTTGAATTAGGCGCGCTTACGCCGGCCCCATTTACGCTACGCTGCCGCAACTTACGGAGCAAGTGCTTTGTGAATACTGCACTTGCTCCTGTAACTTGCGGCGGCGTTGCGTAAATACGATACGCTGCGCCGCTGTTAGATTGCGCGCCCCTACCTGAATCTAGCCCATTGATTGGCCAAAACAGAAAGATTCATAGCTCATAGCTCTCCTGATCCCTCACAGCTGCTGATTTTTGGTTGTGATACATTCTCTCTGCCTGTCCACCTGCAAAGTGATGGATGTGGTCAGTCTCTAGGTGAAGAACACAGAAGCCAGCTATAGTGTCTGACCACCTGCATTAGGGGTAAACTTGACAGCTGCTTACAGCCTAGCTGCAAACAATTAATTTAGCTACGGACACACCAGCATAAGGCCCACATGTGTCTTTAGTTCCTCAGAAAGACTTTATCTCCAATCAGGTAGAAAAGGGGAACCAAAGCAAGACTCAGATATGCCTTTTGGAGCCTCCCCCGGTCCCCCCAGCATGTTAATCGTTATGCAATGCATGCTGGGAAGAGAATAGGGGATTAAAGAGGTGACTCTGCAGCCTAGGACTGATCCTCAGGTCAAGGCTGATTGCTGTGAATGAAATATTAGTTACAGTCACAGCGAGACGCCTGAAGGAGTTTGCAGGAGGAAAAAAAATATATACTTTCTGCAAACAGATGTCATGATAAAACTTTCATCCAGCTCCCTCCGAGATATCCTTCCAGCTACAGAGCAACATGCTGCTCCGACCAGCTTTGTTTTGGCTTTTCCTGGCTTTAGCAGTGGGGAGGAGGCAGGTTTCTGGGATTCCAGCCTTCTGTGTGGGAAGACAATGGACCGTCCAACAGCAATGGGAGTTCTGGAATTATATATATATATATGAAAAAGTATATTACAGTATATGCTATGTAAATATGTAAGCATAGAATTATATAGATAGATAGTAGACATGTGCACACCGAAAAATAAATTCGTTTTTATTTATTTTGTTTCGTTAAAAAATGCATTTGTCCGAAAATCCGAATTAATGAAGGTTGAATCTGTCAGGCTTATGGTGTCTGTCGAATGTTCTAAGAAGATTCAACTCAGGGATGGACAGGCCATAGGGACTACAGGGAGTTTCCCGGTGGGCCGTTTTAAATTTAATTTTTTTTTTTTAAACGGAGACTCTCTCAGACCCCCTCCCTGTCTCTCAGTCCCCCCCCCCCTTTTTCTCTCAGTCCACCCCCTGTCTCTCAGTCCCCCCCTCTTTTAGCCCCCTCCTCTATCTCTCAGACCCCCCTCTATCTCTCAGATCCCCCACTATCTCTTAGACCCCCCTCTATCTCTCAGATCCCCCTCTATCTTTCAGACCCCCCTCTGTCTCTCTGACCCCCCCTCTGTCTCTCAGCTCCCCTGTCTCTCAGCTCCCTCCCTCTGTCTCTCAGCCCCCCCCCTCTGTCTCTCAGTCCCCCCCTCTGTCTTTCAGTCCCCTCTCTGTTTCTCAGTCCCCCCCTCTTTTAGCCCCCTCCTCTATCTCTCAGACCCCCCTCTATCTCTCAGACCCCCCTCTGTCTCTCTGACCCCGCCTCTGTCTCTTAGCTCCCCTGTCTCTCAGCTCCCTCGGCGTGTAGCGCGCACCCCTAAAGTGGACCCGACATTCCTGTAAAAAAACATTTTAGTACTTACAGTTTTGGTGTCTTGCGCGGCGTCCATCAGCGGCCTCGTCGGGTCCGGCGTCCATCTGCGGCTTCGGGTGTCCTCTTCGTCGGGCCCGGCGTCCTTCTGCGGCGTCCTCCCCGCTCGATCCCTGCTTTCCCGCGCTGAGTTTGAATACTGCGCCGGCATATACCGAGCGCAGTACACTCGTGTATAGTCGGGCAGGCTCGGCTCCTCTCGCGCTCACGTCCTGGACGTACAGGACGTGAGCGCGAGAGTAGCCGAGCCTGCCCGACTATACACGAGTGTACTGCGCTCGGTATATGCCGGCGCAGTATTCAAACTCGGCGTGGGAAAGCGGGTATCGGCGTATATCGCGCACCCACGATTTTGCCCTGATTTTTAGGGCAAAAAAGTGTGCGGTATACGCCGATAAATACGGTATATAAAAAAAAAAAATGTTTTCCTCAGTTTAGGCCGATACGAATTCTTCTACATATTTTTGGTAAAAAAATCGCAATAAGCGTATATTGATTGGTTTGTGCAAAAGTTATAGGCCCAGATTCTCAAAGGAGTTACGCCGGCATATCTCCAGATACGCCGTCGTAACTCTGAGTGCGGCCCGTCGCAACTCGGCGCCTGATTCATAGAATCAGATACGCCTCACAGTTGCCTAGATACGAGCGGCGTAAGTCTCCTACGTCGTCGTATCTTAGGGTGCATATATACACTGGCCGCTAGGTGGCGCTTCTGTAGATTTCCACGTCGAATATGCTAATTAGCTAGATACGCCGTTTCACGAACGTACGTGCGCCCGGCGTATCATGATACGTTGTTTACGTAAGACATACGCCGGCATAAAGTTACCCCTCGTAAAGCAGGGGTAAGTCATGTTAGGTATGGATGTCGGAAACGTACGAACAGCGTTGTATTTTACATTGTTTGCGTATGTCGTCCGTGAATGGGGCTGGACGTAAGTTACGTTCACGTCGACTAGGCATTGAGCGGGCGTAATTTAATTTTAAAATTCGACGTGATACTGAGCTTGCGCGCACATGCACCGTTCGAGAAAAGCAGCATTTACGTGGGGTCATGATTAGTTTACATAAAACACGCCCCCCTGTTCCTCATTTGATTTAGGTGCGCTTACGCCGGCACTTTTACGCTACGCCGACGTAACTTTGGACACAAGTGCTTTTTGAATACAGCACTTGCCTCTCTAAGTTGCGGCGGCGTAGCGTAACTACGATACGCTACGCCCGCTTAGATTTACGCCGCCCTACGAGAATCTGGGCCATAGTGTCTACAAAATAGGGGATAGTTTTATGGCATTTTTATTCATATTTTTTTTTTACTAGTAATGGCGGCGATCAGCGATTTTTATCATGACTGCGACATTATTGAGGACACATCGGACACTGTTGGTGTTATTTTGGGACCATTCACATTTATACAGTGATTAGTGCTATAAAAATGCACTGATTACTGGGTGAATGTGACTGGCAGTAAAGGGGTTGACCACTAGGGGACTAGAAAGGGGTTAAGTGTATCCTAGGGATGTGTTCTAGGGGGCGTGGCTACGAGTGACACATCACTGATCGCTGCTCCCGATGAGAGGGAGCAGACGATCAGTGACCTGTCACTAGGAAGAACGGGGAGATGTTGTGTTTACACTGAAATCTCCCCGTTCTTCAGCTCCATGACACGATCGCGGGACACCGGCAAACATTCAGTCTGCGGGTCCCGCAGGCACGATCACGGAGCTTGCGGCAGGGACGTGCGGGCGCTCGCGACCACACAGGGGCAAATTTAAAGGGATGCACCTGTACACCCATTTGCCTGTCCGTGCCATTCTGTCGGCGTATATGTTCGTGCGGCGGTCGGCAAGTGGTTAAAGGAAGGGAATTGAAGCAGATTGGGTGGGTTTTGCACATATTGGATTTCTTAGTTTTGGATCCAGGCCAGAAGTGGGCCACCAAGTCCATGGGTCTAGTAATGTTCTTTTTTTGAATGTCTGCTACCCCGCGTGCTGCCACTCCACTGAGCTGCCTATAATCTCCATTCATATATTTCCTCCAAAGGCACACCTTGGAAACAGCTTGGTGGCACACCGATCCCTTAATGTGCTTTTCAGATGTTTGCAACACAGAAAATCAAATAATAATTTCAGTTTTTTACGAGAGCTAAAAATATTCCCTTAACGACCAGCGAGTGTGATTGCGCGTTCCCAGCCTGGAAGCAGACGTTTGGACCGAGCGTAGTCCTGGAGCTGTACAGGATGTGGGTGGCAGTTTACTGTCAATACTTGGATTGGAAGAGAACTGCAGGGCTTGCTTGTGTCATTATTTGCTGATCTCATTTAAAACACTTCATTAAGCTCCTTGTGTCTCTCTTGCAGTTGTAGGACGGGAACTGTTTTTTTTTTTTTTTTTAAAGCCCGTGGTGTGTGAACACACTCCAAAAACTCGACCCGGTGCCAAAAAAAGTGCACACACATGAAGAGTGATACACAAAACGTGCAACAGGTGTACACATAGTCCTCCAAAGGAGAAGAACCTTAACCCTGATCCCCCGGGGCGTTGGGCTCCAGACGGGGAATGAGGTACTTACACTTGGTCCATCTGGCCGAAACCAGACGGACTCCATTCTTTGGAGGGTCTGTCGAAACAGACCCACACAAGTACTAGGTGGGTCTCCCCCGAAGGGAGACCCCATGAGCAGGCCCGTCGGAACAGGACAGGAAAAGCAAGCAACTGCTTGGGGCCCCGAGCTGGCCAGGGGCCCCAGCAGGACGGGCCCTTGCCGCTGCGCAGCCGCTTCCTATAAGTGCTGCAGCCTGCTGTAGCGTGGCCGAGCTCCTCCTGCAGTACGGCCAGGTACCGTAACTGCGCGGTACAGGAGATTCAGTGTCCTGTTTCCGGCCGGACTGACAGGAGGGGCACACACTGAGGCCTCGTACACACGACCGAACATGTCTGCTGAAACTGGTCCGCGGACCAGTTTCTGCGGACATGTTCGGTCGTGTGTAGGGCCGACCGGACAATTTTCCGGCCTAGCGGACAGGTTTCCAGCGGACAAAAGTTTCTTAGCATGCTAAGAAACTTGTCCGCTGGAAGCCTGTCCGTCGGACATGTCCGATGGTCAGTACGACTCATCGGACATGTCCGCTGGCCCGAGAACACGCGCATGGTGTCGAAGTGATTTGACGCATGCGTCCGTTTTCATCGGACAGGTTCGCTCATCTGTACAAGGCCTCAGTGCTCACTTCCTTTTTGTCTGGCCGGGAACAACAAACTGAATCTCCTGGCGTGCGCTATGCGGTAAAAGGGGGGTAAAAAGAACATGGGGGAGGGACGCTTATAAAAAGTAGTAGCACCCCCCCCCCAGCTTATCAGAAGAAGAACTACCCGGTTTATATACACTTATAAAACTGATAGCAAGCAATGACAGAAGTACATCTTGGTGTTCGGCGGCAGCTGTTCCCCCCCCCCTACTTAAAACTCAGCAACACCCCGTCCCCCGCTTCTTGCTTGGGGCCCCCAAATTCCTTCAAACGGCCCTGCCCATGAGAGAGGGCAAACAAAGTCAGAAGGCCATGTCCACCCCCTTCCAAGACTTTCAGGGCAGGCCCAAGGACCTACACCCTACCAGTCACACGTGCAAAACCGTGTACAACAAAAAAAAATAACGGGGAGGGGTTATTTATTTGTTACTGATTACGGTCATTTTTATTTGCATTTTTTTCCATATGTTTTCTTCCTCTTGAAGAGACGAGGCAGCGCAAAATCGTTCGCGAATCGGCGTATCAGGCTCATTTGCATAGTCAAATGAGAAATCAACGTAAACGCCACCTAGCGGCCAACGTAGAATTACATCTAAGATCCGACGGTGTAAGTGACTTACACCTGTCGGATCTACGCCGTATCTATGCGTAAATGATTCTAGGAATCAGACGCATAGATACCCGGGGCCAAAAACTTGAGATACACCGTCGTATCTCTTTTGAGAATCTGGCCCGTAGTCTTTATTAATAAAAACTGGACATGCAAATCCAAAAAGTACAGTCACAAGAAGGGACAGCCGTAACCCTTGCACTGTATAGTTATCGAAAGATCTAAAGGAAATTGTACAATCAGATTATATAGTGTATGGTGAGCTTTAAAGACTGCCAGGGACACACTTCTGTTTTCAATACTACTGCCTGCATGTCAGGATAGAGGTGGATGCGAGCAATCTCCTGGAGGGGGAGAGCAGGTGTAGGGTGTGTGCTGTTTACCTGCATCTTAACAGTTTCATTGTATGTCCTAAATCTACATACCAGGAAGTCTTCTATGGAACAAGCTGGAGGCTGAGGAAAGGCCTTGTCCTAAAATACATAGAAAGCTTTTTCTTTTCTGCAACAGAAGTACACTAATGGTATATGGTGCATAGGGGAGATAGAATCTAGAACAAAGACAAATCTTTAACAAAACACCTTCAATGGTATATTTAAAAGACCGAAAGGACCAAATAAGAGAAGTTCATTGCCCAGATTTGCGTTACACTTTAAAGTCTTGAAGATAATGGAAGACAGAAAACACATGGCCTGGGATTTCTACCCACACCCGGAAAATTAGGGTTTTGGGGGCATTACCATCACATCTACAAATGTCAGAGTTAAAAAAAAATATATTGAAAGCAACACATGTAACAATTTTTCTCCAAAGTTCAAATTCACTTACTATGTCCAAGGAATTTGCGGGTTTATTTGGAAGATATTTGGACTATAGAAAAAAAAAAATATTTCTCTAGTGAATTAGGATTGGATTAGGACGGCCTTTTAACTGTCTAATACTAACCATAAAAAAAAACAACCAAATGTGTTTTAAATTGTTACCACTTTGTACATACTGGCACGTCATAAATCATTGGAGACTGGAACATCCCTGACTTGGCATTTAGGGAAACCCGTCTTACCCCCATTTCTCGATAAATGTCACACCGCTCCTTACACAAAGTCCCAGAAATGGTTCTCTTAACCACTTCAGCCCTGGAAGAATTTACCCCGTTCCTGACCAGAGCACTTTTTGCGATTCGGCACTGCGTCATTTTAACTGACAATTGCGTGGTCGTGCGACATGGCACCAAAACAAAATTTATGTCCTTTTTTTCCAACAAATAAAGCTTTCTTTTGGTGGTATTTGATCATCTCGGTGGCTTTTATTTTTTGCGTTATAAACAAAAAACAGTGACAATTTTGAAAAAAAAAGCATTGGGCTGGATTCAGATAGAATGGTCTATCTATCCGCCCGGCGTAACGTATCTCAGATACCTTACGCCGCCGTAATTTAGGGCGCAAGTTCTGTATTCAGAAACAGCTTGCGCCCTTAGGTGGTAACGTATCTGTGTCGGCGTAAGCCCGCCTAATTCAAATGTGGATGATGTGGGCGTGTTTTATGTATATTAACTGTGACCCCGCGCATTTGACGTTTTTTACGAACGGCACATGTGACTACGCATTTGTCTTAAAAAAAAAAATACATTAATAAAAGCTAGGGCAACTTGAAATGAGGAAACCACGACTGATTTTCAATTAATACCTTTTCTATGTTAATTTCAGTTATTTCAGCATCAACTGAAAATGTGTAATCTTTTATTATTCACAGAAGAATCTTGAGGTTTTACACATTAGATACCGTATGTTCCTTTGGAATAAAACAAAAAAGGTTGTACTATTATGAAAATCTTATGCATCCATTTAGTGTAGTCCTCCTTCCCACCAGCAGGAGTCACTGCTGTCACCAAGCTAAGTTTAGCGGGTGTTTCTAAAAGTCTTACATCCATAGAAAATAATACTTGTGTATGCCGTATACAGCATCATGAAAAAACATTCCCATTATATAATGGAAACACAGACATCAGAGGAATGAGCTGGTTAATCAGAGGGCCTGTTATCTATTCCTGCTAAATGTGCATTTGTAGAATCTGCCTCACATGTGGTAACGGGATTACCATTCCCATGCTGAGGTTACTGATACAATAATAGCATTCTGCTAAACATGCCCAGATGACCCCCACATCCCTGCTCTTCAGAACCTCTAATTTGGGGGCCCCAAAAAAAATTGCATCTCAATTGTCTCAAAAGCTTTTCCACCCTTCTCCAGTAACTGTTTATGTTGTGTCTGATATTTCATGGTGATGACAACCGACATTTCTCATAACTTTCCTGCTAATATATTCTCTGTTGTAGTTCAGTCTACCCCACAACTATTTCTACTTATCCATTTCATCTATCTATCTATCTATCTATCTATCTATCTATCTATCTATCTATCTATCTATCTATCTCTCTCTATCTATCTATCTATCTATCTATCTATCTATCTCTCTCTATCTATCTATCTGTCTGTCTGTCTATCTATCTATCTATCTATCTATCTATCTATCTATCTATCTATCTATCTATCTATCTATCTCTCTCTCTCTATCTATCTATCTATCTATCTATCTATCTATCTATCTATCTATCTATCTATCTATCTATATCTATCTATCCCTCTACACAGCTTCAGGCATGGGCTCCCTGGAGCAGAGAACTCGGGGGGGGGGGGGGGGGGGGTTGGGCTGCTGCCGCCTGAAATATATCAAATAAATTATAAAAAAAGGGGGTATCCATCCGGGGCCCCTGGGGACCTCTGGGCCCTTTAATAATAATAAAAAAAAATAATGAAAAAAAAATGGGGGGGGGGGGGGGTGGTTGCCACATGGGGCCCTGGGGACCTCTGAGCCATTTAATATAAATATATATATAGATAGATAGATAGATAGATAGATAGATAGATAGATAGATAGATAGATTTATATTATTATTATTATTATTATTATTATTATTATATAATGAATCAATGAGGGTCTATTTTACAGTCATACGCTTTTATACTGATGTTTCATATATATATATATATTATGGCCCGGATTCACAAAGCACTTGCGCCGACGTATCTCAAGATACGCCACGTAAGTGCAAATATGCGCCTAAAAACAGGCTTCAACCCACCGACGTAACTTGCCTGCGCCGGTGTAGGGTGTGCGCACTTTAACGCCGGACAAATGGTGGCGCTGCCATTGATTAGCCATTTAAATGTGCTAATGAGGAAAATACGGCGATTCACGAACCTGCGCGTGCCCAACGCAGGCTACGAGAGGTCCGCGTAAGGTGTACGTCCGGCGTAAAGTTAAGCCCCATAAAGGAGGTGTAACTCAGCAGCAGACATGCAAAGGTCTGCACCAAGGAATACAAGCCGGCGTATTTTACGTTGGACGTGAGTCTGGATGAGCGTAGGTTACGTTCATGGCGTAGGCAGTGATCCGGCGTATCTTGGGCAGTTGTTCCGACGTGGTTGTGAGCATGCGCACTGGGAAGCGTCCACATCACGGCGCATGCGCGGTTCGTTATACGTTTATACGTATCTGTCTGGCGCTCGGCCCATCATTTGTATAGGGTCACGCCTCATTTGCGTGGCTCACGCCCACTCCCACCTACGCCGGCTTAGGGCTTAGAAACCCAGCGCAGTTTTGGGAGCACTGGCTTTGTGAATTCCATGCTTACCTCTCTGCGCTGCGTCGGCGTAGCGTATATTATTTGCGCTACGGCGGCGTAATGTGCGCCCGCTCTCTGTGAATCCGGGCCATTATTTTTATATATATATATAACATTTTTTTTATATATCTATATGTATCCATCTATCTATATATATATATATATATATATATATATATATATATAGATATATATATATATATATATATATAGATATATATATAAAAAATAAAATAATTATATATATATGTATGTATATATATATATATATATATATATATATATATATATATATATATATATATATATATATATATATATATATATATATATATATATATATTCTGCTATTGGATAGCACAGTATAGATTAGAGCATATCCTGGCAGTAAAAAGGTAAACACATGCATATCGAGTTGCCAAATCCTTCCTTTACTCCTGATGACTTGTGTTTATCTAAGTTTCACCTCTGACAGGGGGTCCTCCTTTACCCCGGGTCAGTCCATCGCCGCAGGCCACTCCAAGCCTCCATCCTATTTAGTTGTTATGGAGACGTCTCCCCGCTGCCCTCCCCGAGTCTCAGTCATCCCACCAAATCCCCCTGCAGCCTCTAACCCACTTTGATATCCTCCCTGCCTCCGAAGCTTCACATTCTTTTCCATGCTGAGTGAAGGTTACTTGGATCTCAATGTCAATAATTGGATTATGAGCGGGGAAGTGGATCTGAAGTCGGCGGAGAACACAGGCCAAAATTCAGAGCTTACGCTGAAGAAAAAACAAAAAGAAAAAAAAAATCACAATGAAGTTCAGGCTTGGCTTGAATATTTCGAGGGGTCAGGAAGATCACTTAAATAGTAATATCAAGTTTTGGGGGGGGACACAAAATTTTTTTTTGGTAATAACTGATTTTGTCCATATCCACCAACTGTGACCGTTTACGTAGGATTGCTCCAATTTACTGATCCTTAAAGTGTAACTCCACTTTTGTTGAGAAGGAAAAAACAGCCCCCTTGGGTGATCATTGTATTGATTCCTACCGCTTTCTGTTCCAAAGAAAAAGCTGCTGGTTCCATTATGTCCTTTCCAGACTGATTCCTGAATGGGAGGGTCTGCACTCATTATAACAACCTGGTGCATTTTCAGTGTACTAATGTGGAAAGTTGCAGTGTCTGCATCCCTTTAGAACTAAATCAATATTTAACCACTTGCCTACTGTGCACATACACCCCCTTCCTGCCCAGACGAGATTTTAGCTTCCGGCACTGCGTCGCTTTAACTGACAATTGCGCTGTCGTGCGACGTGGCTCCCAAACAAAATTGACGTCCTTTTTTTCCCCACAAATAGAGCTTTCTTTTGGTGGTATTTGATCGCCTGTGCGGTTTTTATTATTTGGGCTATAAACAAAAGAAGAGCATCAATTTTGAAAAAAAAACACAATATTTTTTACTTTTTGCTATAATAAATATCCCATTTTTTAAAAAAAATATATATATATATTTTTCTCAGTTTAGGCCGATACGTATTCTTCTACATATTTTTGGTAAAAAAAAAATCGCAATAACCTGATTTGCGCAAAAGTTATATTGCCTACAAAATAGGGGACATAATGATTTTTTTTTTATTTTTTTTTACTAGGAATGGCGGTGATCTGCGTTTTTTTTCGGGACTGCGGCATTATAGCGGACACATCGGACACTTTTGACACATTTTTGGGACCATTCACATTTATACAGTGAACAGTGCTATAAATATGCATTGATTACTGTATAAATGTGACTGGCAGGGAAGGGGTTAACCACTAGGGGGCGGGGAAGGGGTTAAATGTGTATCCTGGGTGTGTTCTAACTGTGGGGGGAGGGGGGTGACTGGGAGAGGTGACCGATCTGTGTTCCTATGTACAAGGGACACAGATCGGTCTCCTCTCTCCCTGACAGGACGTGGAGCTCTGTGTTTCCCTGCTCAGTTACTGGGCAATCGCGGGTGCCCGGCGGCCATCGCGGCTGCCGGGCACGCGCACTGTGTTCCCAGTGACGCGACGGGTGCGTGTGCGCGCCCTAGAGGCTTTAAATGACAGGACGTCGTATGACGTCGTATTCCTGTTGGAACAATAGAGCATTCCGCCCGCCGTCTAGTGACGGCGGGCGGGTGTCAAGTGGTTAAAGTGGAGTTCCGCCCCACATTTTTCACTCCTCACCATGCAGCATTAATCTTTATTTTTTTCTGTTTACGTACCTGATTTATGCCTATATCTTATTTCACTTCCTCCTTTAGGGGGCAACAGTGCCGTGCATCATTTCCAGTTTTGCATTGGCTCCTGGGAGATCTGTCTCATACTTGCCAACTATCCCAGTTTAAATTCCCTTGTCCCTTGAAGTTTTAGTGCTGAGCTGTGTCTTGATATCTCAGTGTGAAGTGCTGCTACTAATGCTGCCCAGCTCTGCCCTATTGTTGTGTACAGATGACTCACCTACAGACCCTGGGCCAGATTCATAAAAGAGATACGACGGCGTATCTCTGAGATACGAAGGTCGTATCTATGCGCCTGATTCAGAGAATCAGTTCCGCATAGATCTCCCTAAGATCCGACAGGTGTAAGTGACTTACACCGTCGGATCTTAGGCTGCAATTCCAGGCCGGCCACTAGGTGGCGATTCCATTGCGGTCGGCGTAGAATATGCAAATGACTAGTTACGCCGATTCACGAACGTCCGCTTTGCCCGTCGCTCTAAATTTACGTTGTTTCCGTAGAGATACGCGGCGTAAAACTAAACCTGCCCTCTAGGTGGTCTAGCCAATGTTAAGTATGGCCGTCGTTCCCGCGTCGAAATTTGAAATTTCACGTCGTTTGCGTAAGTCGTCCGTGAATGGCGCAGGACGCCATTTAGGTTAACGTCGAAACCAATGACGTCCTTGCGACGTCATTTAGCACAATGCACGTCAGGAAATTTTAGGGACGGAGCATGCGCAGTACGTTCGGTACGGGGACGCGCCTAATTTAAATGGTCCCCGCCCCATTTGAATTAGGCGGGCTTGCGCCGGGGGGATTTACGCTACGCCACCGCAACTTTACAGGCAAGTGCTTTGTGAATCAGGCACTTGCCCGTAAAACTTGCGGCGGTGTAACGTAAATGTAATATGATAGACAGATAGATGATGGAGGGAAGGATGGGTGGAAGGATAGATAGATAGACATAGATAAAGATAAATAGATAATAGGTGATGGAGGGAAGGATGGGTGGATGAATAGACAGATAGATATAGATAACAATAAATAGATAATAGATCATGGAGGGAAAGAAGATAGGAAGGAGTGATAGATAGAAAATTAGATTCTGGGAATTGAGCAATCATTTTCTAAAATGTGTGGGTCCCATCCAGATAGATCGGTAGATAGATAGATAGATAGATAGATAGATAGATAGATAGATAGATAGATAGATAGATAGATAGATGATTGAGGGAGGGAAAGAAGGAGGAAAGGATAGATAGACCTAGATAAAGATAAATAGATAATGGATAGATAGATAGACAGACAGACAGACAGACAGACAGATAGATAGATAGATAGACAGACAGACAGACAGACAGAAAGATAGATAGATAGATAGATAGATAGATAGATAGATAGATAGATAGATAGATAGATAGACCTAGATAAAGATAAATAGATAATAGATAGATAGATAGACAGACAGACAGACAGACAGACAGATAGATAGATAGATAGATAGATAGATAGATAGATAGATAGATAGACAGACAGACAGACAGACAGAAAGATAGATAGATAGATAGATAGATAGATAGATAGATAGATAGATAGATAGATAGATAGATAGATAGATAGAGAGATAGAGATGTTGGGACTCGTACAATCATATTGTGGAATGTATGGGTCCCATACAGACAGATAGATAGATAGATAGATAGATAGATAGATAGATAGATAGATAGATAGATAGATAGATAGGGATGTTGGGTCTCATACAATCATATTGTGGAATGTATGGGTCCCAGACAGATAGATAGATAGATAGATAGATAGATAGATAGATAGATAGATAGATAGATAGATAGATAGGGATGTTGGGTCTCATACAATCATATTGTGGAATGTATGGGTCCCAGACAGATAGATAGATAGATAGATAGATAGATAGATAGATAGGGATGTTGGGTCTCATACAATCATATTGTGGAATGTATGGGTCTCATTTCCTTCCCCATGGATATTTCTCTGACATTCTGAGTCCATGATGAGAAGGTGTCACACGGGTGAACGCCTCCCCCCCCCCCCCCATCCATCGTCTGGCGGTGTTTGTCTTGGTGTCACTTTGATTTTACAGACTTTGCAGTGGATGGGATTGGTTGTTTAACCCTCGCTGTGCCGCCCCTGGAAGCGTTTATCCGGCGGCTCTGGCAGAGGTTACAATAACCAGGGAGGATCGCAGCTGCTCTTGAAAATTGATGCCTCTTTTGCTGCTTTCCCCTAAAAGGTTTCGTCTTCGGGAACATTTAGCTAATTATCCGAGACGTGGAGCAATTAGCTGCTACATAATAGCCCCTTCCACGCCGTCCCGGGGAATGGGACGCATTAAAGTTTTCACCTGTGGCTACGCCGCGCGTTCCGCGACACTAACCAGCCGCCGCTCGGCTCTCTGATACAAAAAAAAAAAAGGCTACGTTGTGACGGCAGATAAGAGCCAATTTCCTTTTCGGGGCTGGACATGAACCTTGATCTGTTCCAACTTCAGACACAGCAAGACCCGTTTCCCATCATCCGGAGTCCGAGCTTTGACCCCCTCGCCCCCCCCAACATTGACCTTCTTCCCCACTCCGAGTGTCAGGTGGAAATGTTCCTTCCAGGACGGCGATGTCTCTGTCTATTTGGTTTATCCTACAAAGGCCAAAGTTAGGCCTTACTCATCTGGGCATGTGTGGTTCCTGCTGGCAGAAAAACGCATCCACTTACATGCGTTTACATGCGTTTATATCCAGCGTTTACATGTGTTTATATCCAGCGTTTACATGCGTTTATATCCTGCGTTTACATGCGTTTATATCCAGTGTTTACATGCCTTTAGGCCCCGTTCACACCTCGGGTGTTTTGTAGCGCGAAGCTCCAAAACACTGGGGGCTAGATTCACATACAATGGCGGATCTTAATGCCGGCGTAGTGCATCTTTTTTCCGCTGCACCGGACCAGCGCGGAGAGGCCTGTACATGATTCACAAAAAAAATTCTCACCCAGATGCACCAGCGGGGCGTATTTTAGACGGCGTAAGGCGGCGTAACTGTAAGTGGGCATCACCCTATGCTAATGAAGCTCCGACGGTGGCGCAGGGAGATACGTCGGGCGCAACTTTTACCGCACATGCTCAGTGACATCGACAGGGGCTGACTGCCCCCATCTGCACATGCTCAGAACTGCGCCCCGGCGTGACCCCTAAGATACGCCGGCCCACTGCCTCCGCCCAGTCCATAAATACACCCAGACATGCGCCCTACGGGCCAGATTCACAAAGAGATACGACGGTGTATTATCTACAGATACCCCATCGTATCTCTGACGTGAACTGGTCCTATCTATGCGCCATGTTTTAATAGAATCAGATACGCATAGATAGGGCTAGATCCGACAGTGTTACAATGTGTTACACTGTCGGATCTTTTTTTCAATTTAAAAATGGCGCCGGGGGCGTTCCCGCTGATTTACGATAAATAATATGTAAATCAGCGAGATACGCAAATTCACGAACGTACGCGGACCCGTCGCAGTGTTCTTACGTCGTTTCCGTAGCGGTTTTCCGTCGTATACTTACCCCTTCTTTTATCAGGCGCAGCCAATGTTAAGTATAGCCGGCGTTCCCGCGTCGAATTTGAATTTTCCTACGTCGTTTGCGTACGCCGATTCACGAACACGCGCGTCGCTAGTCCCGCTCACGTCGCAACCACTGACGTCCTAGTGACGTCAGTGGGAGCAATGCACGCCGGGAAATTCCCCGGACGACGCATGCGCATTTAAATCGGCGCGGGAACGCGCCTGATTTAAATATGACACTCCCCTAGCCGCGGAATTTGAATTCCGCTGGGGGATTTAGGATCCGCCGTCGCAAGTTTGGAGGTAAGTGGTTTGTGAATTAGCCACTTGCCTCCTAAACTTGCGGGAGCGGATCTTAATTCACGTAGATCGAGCGGATCTATAGATCCGCTGAGCTACGTGAATCTGGCCCTACAAGTGCAAAAGTACCCAAGCATTTTTGGTTCCTGCTAGATCTTTTGCACTTATTTTTTGGGGGAATTATGGCTGCTGGAGATCCTCTCCCGTGCCCTCCTACGTGCCCGTCGACGCAGTAGTGCTATGACCACGGCTGCCCCTGGCACGTTGGCACACAGATGTGTTGTCCAGCAAATGTGGTTGCTCAGGTCGTCTGTAACAGTGCTGCTGCAGCTGCTCTCCAGCTGACCTGTGCAAGTGTGGTGCAAAGTTACCCCTGCTTTATGAGGGGTAACTTTGCGCCGGAATTTCCAGTTACACGCACCGGGAGTAGCCTGCGCCGGCCAAACGTACTTTTCTGAATCGGCGTATCTCCCTCATTTGCATATTTAAAACAAAAAAAACATGGCCGCGCCAGATCCATGGCCGCACCAGATCCGTCCAGCGTAAATATGCGCCAACGCCGCTCCGGCGTAGAAAAGTTACATCGGTAGGAAGAAGTCTATTTTGAGGCGTATCTGGTTCTGTGGGTACGGCGCAGAGATACGACGGCGCAAATTTACACTAACGCCGCGCATCTCGAGATACGCCGGCGTAAAGGCTACATGAATCTGGCCCTGGAGGAGAAAAAAATCAATTATTCTCTATGGAGACGGTCATAAAAGTTCTGGAGCTTTTTTTTTGGAGCTTAAATCAGGCAGAAATGAATGAAAGCACACCATTTGCGCATTTTGGCCGCATTCGCACGTTTTTGCTACGATTTTCTGCTCAAATGATAAAAAAAAATATATATAGTAATAATAAATGTAAAATAAATGTAAAATAAATACACAAATAACTAAAAAGCATCGTAAATAAATAATAAATACAATAAATGAATATGTAATAATACATAAATAAATAATAATTAACCAGGTTCTTTAAAAAAAAAACATTTTTTTTTTTTTTGAAAAGCCTATGGCGTGTGAACACACCCAAAAACTCCATCCGGTGCAGAAAAAATGTGCACACACATAAAGAGTGTTCACAAAAACGTGCAGACGTCAAGTGGTCCTCCTGTGAAGAGGGACCCAAACCCTGATCCCCCGGGGCGTTAGGCTCCAGACGGGGACTGAGGTACTGTGGTCCGAGCAACCGAAGCCGACACGGACCCAACTTCCTCGGAGGGACTGCCGAAACAGAACCCTCCCCGAAGGGAGACCCCATGAGAGCAGGCGAACTAAGCCAGAAGGCCATGTCCACCCACTCCCAAACGTTCAGGGCTGGCCCGAGGACCCGCACCCTACTAATCACACAGTGACACAAAACGTGCACAAACAAAAATAAGACAAAAACGTGACAAACATAGGCTTAAAATAAAATAAAGTGGGGGAAGGGATAGTGAAGAGGAGAGTGAAAGAAGTGGTCATTGTGATCAACAATGACCAGGCCCTCCAGCCAAGAATAAAAAATTCCTCCGGTCCTAGCCAAAAGGCCCGGCCCAGGAGGCAGGTGCTAAAAAAAGCGTGTAGCTGGTGCAGTGACCGTGGTATCTTAAATCAATGTGTCCCTCACACACAGTGATCTTCAGATACCCCTGGACTGCCACTCCAGGGGCACATGCACCATTGGCTTTTCGTTCCATATCCGACCCCCCGACCGGCCAGTGCAGCCCTCCATCCCTGCCAGCCAACCCGGCGGATTTGCATGGTCCTACCCCGTTCCACCATACAGGGCATTACCAGCTCCTCCAACTGGATCGCTGACAGAGGTAGCACTTACACCAGCCAGCCAGAAGGCCAGACTAGAACTCGGCAAAAATACCAAGACCAAGCGCAGCACCCATCCTCACCAGGAGCACCCTTCCAGATGGCTCAGACTCAACCATGGGCCGGCCCCCAGTATCTGTCGGGCAGCACAGCGTAGTCCCTGCTGAAACCATCCTTCCAGGTGCAATGACGTCATTGGATTGCATCCACCCTCCCCATGGAGGTGCTTCAGCGCTCCGCTGACAACTGATAAGGACAGAAACCACACCCAGTCCTAGCCAAAAGGCCGAGAAGCGACAGGGAAGACAACCACGATCAGCACGGCCTAGAGTGTGCAATAGCCGTGCCTCGCCCTGGGAGAACCACCTTCATGATCATGGTGTCTCCCCTGCCAGGTAAGTAATCTCTCAGTTTTCTTTACATACCTTAGTTTAGACCCAGCGACATCATCACTGAGTCTCTGTGCCTCTCATTGCAATGCAGGAAGATCATGGCTGTTATGCAAATATTAAAATGCAAGCAGTGGGCTGGCTCTTGGGAGGAGTTAAGCCAATATTAAAATGCAAGCAGTGGGCTGGCTCTTGGGAGGAGTTATGCAAATATTAAAATGTATGCAGTGGGATGGTTCTTGGAAAGGAGTTATGCAAATATAAAAATGCAAGCAGTGGGCTGAATTTGGGGAGGAGTTATGCTAATATTAAAATGCAAGCAGTGGGCTGGCTCTTGGGAGGAGTTATGCAAATATTAAAATGCAAGCAGTGGGCTGGCTCTTGGGAGGAGCTATGCTAATATTAAAATTGAAGCAGTGGGCTGGCTCTTGGGAGGAGTTATTAAAATGCAAGCAGTGGGCTGGCTCTTGGGAGGAGTTAAGCCAATATTAATATGCAAGCAGTGGCCTGGCTCTTGGGAGGAGTTATGCAAATATTAAAATGCAAGTAGTGGGGTGGTTCTTGGGAGGAGTTATGCAAATATAAAAATGCAAGCAGTGGACCGTCTCTTGGAAGGAGTTATGCAAATATTAAAATGCAAGCAGTGGGCTGGCTCTTGGGAGGAGCTATGCAAATATTAGAATGGAAGCAGTGGGCTGGCTCTTGGGAGGAGTTATGTAAATATTAAAAAATGCAAGCAGTGGGCCGGCTCTTGGAAGGAGTTATGCCAATATTAAAATGCAAGCAATGTGTCATGGATATGCAATAAAGTCTGGCAGCTTACCTGATCTCCATGTGTTCATTAGAGGCTTGACCCTCCTTCTGACTGTCTTTTATCACCTTCCTCCCTGTATTGCTCCACCCTAGGCCATCCCAGGAAGCCTATATTAACCACTGCACTGCTAGTCTGCTTTGCTGTTCAACCGTGTTGTTAGCTTTACTTCCTGTCTGCAGTGTGCTACGATTATCTTCCTGTGTACCGTTTTTGTCTCGTCCCTGACTTCTCCTGTTTGCCTGTGATCCTGACCTTTTGCCTGTCCCTCGGTTACTGCTTGTCCTGCTTGCTGCTTCCCCTCTCTCCCTGCGGAGCGTGACCTAGGGGATCCCAGGGGTCGCGACCTGGATCCAGCTGCGGCGAAGGCCATCCTCACCACTAGAGGCTCTGGTGAACACAAAGCTGGGTCTTAGACTCCGCGCCCTGGGTGATCTTGGGTTCTAGCTTCCTCTCTAATCGCAGCAGTCGGCCATAGGGTTCACTACCCTGTGGTGCATTCCTGACCCCAACGGGGTGCACTTGTCACCTGGCCAGTGGCCACAGGTGACCTGACACACTGGGCTGGCTCTTAAGAGAGGTCATGCAAATATTAAAATGAAAGCAGTGGGTGGGTTCTTGGGAGGAGTAATGCAAATATTAAAATGGAAGCAGTTGGCTGGCTCTTATGATGAGTTATGCACATAATAAAATGCAAGCAGTGGGTTGGCTCTTGGGAGAAATTATGCAAATATTAAAATGCTAGCAGTGGACCGCCTCTTGGGAGCAGTTATGTAAACACCAAAATGTCCTAATGGATGGAGGTCAGTCTGGGGTAGTGGGGTGTTGCTAGGCAGGCTTCATTTGCTTGAAGACCACCCTAGGTAACACCCACATGTGATGCTGAGCATCAACAATTAAAAGAACTGAAATCCAATGAATAAAAAGGCCGGGCCAGGACAGTCACACTGAGAAGATGATGCTGACGGCCTCCAGCCAGGAGAAGGCGGGGCCTCTATCTGATTTGCTGCAGCTTCTAATGCACACTGTGAGAAGATTACAGTGAAATCAAGTACCGTATTTATTTGCCCTGAAAATCAGGGCAAAATCGTGGGTGCGCGGTTATACGCCGATACCCGCTTTCCCGCGCCGAGTTTGAATACTGCGCCGGCATATACCGAGCGCAGTACACTCGTGTATAGTCAGGCAGTCTCGGCTCCTCTCGCGCTCACGTCCTGGACGTACAGGACATGAGCGCGAGAGGAGCCGAACCTGCCTGACTATATACGAGTGTACTGCGCCAGCTTATATACCGAGTGCAGTACATTCGTGTATAGTCGGGCAGGCTCGGCTCCTCTCGCGCTCACGTCCTGGACGTACAGGACATGTGCGCGAGAGTAGCCAAGCCTGCCCGACTATACACGAGTGTACTGCGCTCGGTATATGCCGGCGCAGAATTCAAATTCGGCGCGGGAAAGCGGGAAACGAGCGGGGAGGACGCCGCAGAAGGACGCCGGACCCGACGAAGAGGACACCCGAAGCCGCAGACGGACGCCGGACCCGACGAGGCCGCCGATGGACGCCACGCAAGACACCAAAACTGTAAGTACAAAAATCTTTTTTCCACAGGAATGCGGGTCCACTTTAGGGGTGCGCGCTATACCCCGGAGCGCGCAATATCCCGATAAATACGGTAAGTAAACAACTTCGGTACTGGAGGCTGTACAACCATGCAAGACTGAAGGGAGGGCTGGAGGTCAGATTTGACATACAAATGTGTTAAGGATATCTGAATCATGTTTTATATATATATATATATATATATATATACAGTAAATTGTTCTTGTATCTGTTTAATGCATACACATTTGAATATGATGGGGCACATGCAGCCTCATAGGACGGGGACATTAGGTAATACCAGGCACCATACAGATATCTGCTGGTGAATGCAGCCAATGACATTGTGCAGATCTCCGCTCTGCCAGAACCGCGGACTACCTGGGGGAAATCAGGCCGGGACCAGGAGGATTCTGGGATTTGTCTGAGCCGTCCTGTCTCATCCTAATGGCATGTGCCATAGATGGATGTTCCGAGAGGGGGAAGGGATGTCACGTCGTTCTCTGCTTGTCTTACAAGATAACACTTGTAAAGCGAGTCAGGATTATTGTTTTTTAATTTCGCGAAACGCTCGTAAACCGCGTTACTCACAATCTGAGGTTCCACTGTTTACACACACACACGTCCCTGTTCTGCCTCTCGTGCCCCGAGATCGCTCACGGCCGCTGGTAATCGCGACTGCTGGTCACAAAAATTGGCACCCCTGCGATGCACTGCTAGCCCGCTTAAAACAACCAACGTACAGCTACGATGGTTCACGCATCCTGCCGCAGGATAACTGCGGCGGCTGGCCCGTAAGCGGTTAAAAAACAAATTTCTTCCTCAGTTTAGGTCGATATATATTTTTGGTAAAAAAAAAAAAAAAATCGCATTAAGTGTATATTGATTGGTTTGCGCAGAAGTTATCACGTCTACAAACTATGGGAACAATGTATGGCATTTTAGGTCATTTTCTTTACTAGTAATGGCGGTGATCTGCGATTTTTAGCGGGGACCGCGACATTGCGTTCCCTCAGCGTGTTCTAACTGTGGGGGGACGGGACTGGCTGGGGGATGAGAGATATTGTTGTTCCTACTTAGTAGGAACACATGATCTGTCTCCTCTCTCCTGACAGCACAGGGATTTGTGTGTTTACACACACACAAATCCCCGTGCTGGCTCTCGTGCACGCGATCGCACATGGCCGGCCAAGCACATTGGAACCTTTGCTGTGCACATGGGCGCCCCAGGCGGGGTGTGTTCTATACCTACATACTTTTGCTAATAAGTGTCCCTCGTCCCTATCTCAAAAAGTTGGGAGGTTTGGATGGAGCCAATGCATGACCGCATTCAAAGTGTGACAGCATTGAAAGCTGAAAATTGGCCTGGACAGGAAGGGGGTAAAAGTACCCGATATTGAGGTGGTTGAGGATTGATGGTCCAAAAACAGTACATGCATTTCGACTATGCACTAGACTTCCCCTTTAACCATTTGCCGACTGCTTCACGTACATATATGTCGGCAGAATGGCAGGTACAGGTGCGTTGCTTTGAATCTGCCGCCTAGCGGGCTCTGTGACCGTGCCCGCGAGACCCGCACACTCGATGTCCTCCGGTGTCCCGCGATCGGGTCACAGAGCAGCAGAACGGGGAGTTGCTCCGTGAGTTGAGGCGGCGTAGTATAAATTTGCCGGCGTAAGCCCGCGTAATTCAAATTTAGAGGTGGGCGTATTGTAAATGATTCGTGACCCCATGCAAATAAGGGGTCGAACGCACGGCGCATGCGCCGTCCGTGGATGTATCCCAGTGTGCATGCGTCGGATAGAATGCCTAAGCTACATCGAACACTGCCTACGACGTGAACGCAAGTTACGCACAGCCCTATTCACGTACGACTTACGTAAACAACGTAAAATTCGACGGCTGTTTCCGACGTCTATACTTTGCATTGGCTGCGCCTCATATAGCAGGGGTAACTTTACGCCGGACGTAAGCCTAACGTAAACGGCGTAGCGGGCGCAAGTACGTTCGTGAATCGGCGTATCTACCTCATTTGCATATTCTACGCGTAAATCTACGGAAGCGCCCCTTGCGGCCAGCGTAAATATGCACCCCAAGATACGACGGCGTAAGAGACTTACGTCAGTCGTATCTTGGCAACAGTGAGGCGTATCTGATTCTATGAATCAGGCGCATAGATGCGACGCCTCACATTTGGACTTACGACGGCGTATCAGGAGATACGCCGTCGTAAGTCCTTTGTGAATCTCGGCCTATAACTTTTGCGCAAGCCAATCAGTATACGCTTATCGCGATTTTTTTACCAAAAATATGTCGAAGAATACGTATCGGCCTAAACTGAGGAAAAAAAAAGTATTTTATATATTTTTGGGGGATATTTTTGGGCTAGCTTCAGATAGGTTAGCGGATCTTTAGATCCGCGTAACCTATCTGATTTACGTTACGCCGCTGCTATTTTTTGAAGCAAGTGCTTTATTCAGAAAGCACTTGCCTCTAAAGTTGCGGCAGCGTATCGTAAATCCCCCGGCGGAATTCAAATTCCGCGGCTAGGGGGCGTGTACTATTTAAATCAGGCGCGTCCCCGCGCCGATCGAACAGCGCATGCGCCGTCCACAAATTTACCCAGCGTGCATTGCTCCAAATGACGTCGCAAGGACGTCATTGGTTTCGACGTTAACGTAAATTACGTCCGGCCGTATTCGCGAACGACTTACGCAAACAACGTAAAAAATTCAAAACTCGGCGCGGGAACGACGGCCATACTTAACATAGGATACGCCGCACTTACCCCTCCTATAGCAGGGGTAACTTTCCGCCGGAAAAAGCAGAACACAAACAACGTAAAAAAAAAAAGCGCCGGGCGGTCGTTCATTTTTGAATTGGCGTAAATGATCATTTGCATATCCGACGCGTAAAAGATATGGAAGCTCCACCTAGCGGCCGGCCTGGAATTGCAGCCTAAGATCCGACGGTGTAAGTCACTTACACCTGTCGGATCTTAGGCATATCTATGCGTAACATGGGGTAGATTCAGAGAGCAATTACGCCGGCGTATCCACAGATACGCAGCGTAATTGCTAAGTAGCGCCGGCGTATCTACTTTCTGTATTTAGAAAGCTAGATACGCCGACTGTAGCCTAAGATACAACTGGCATAAGTCTCTTAGTCTCGCCGGGTGCATTATGACGCTGGCCGCTAGGTGGCGCACCCGTAGTTGTCAGCGTAGAGTATGCAAATTGCATACTTACGCCGATTCACAAACGTACGCACGGCCGGCGCTCGTTTTTTACGTTGTTTGCGTACGTCGTTTTCGCCGTAAGGCTGCTCCTGCTATTAGGAGGCGCAGCCAATGGTAAGTATGGACGTCGTTCCCGCGTCGCGATTTTCAAAATTTGCGTCGTTTGCGTAACTCGTTCGTGAATGGCGCTGGACGCCATTTACGTTCACGCCAAAGCCAATGACGTCCTTGCGACGTCATTTACAGCAATGCACGTCGGGAAATTTTTCCCGACGGAGCATGCGCAGTACGTTCGGCGCGGGAACGCGCCTAATTTAAATGATCCACGCCCCCTACGGGATCATTTCAATTACGCGCGCTTACGCCGGCCCCTTTTACGAAACGCCGCCGCAAATTACGGAGCATATGCTTCGTGAATGCAGCGTAGCTCCAGTAATTTACGGAGGCGTAGCGTAAAAACGATACGCTGCGCCGCCGTATCAGTGCGCGCCCCTACCTGAATCTGGGCCCCTGATTCTATGAATCAGGCGCATAGATACGACGGCCGGACTCAGAGATACGACGGCGTATCAGGAGATATCTTCTTTCTGAATCCGGCCCACTATAGCTAAAAGTAAAAAATATTATTTTTTTTCAAAATTTTCGCTGTATTTTTGTTTTTAGCGCAAAAACTAAAAACCGCAGAGGTGATCAAATACCACAAAAAAAAAAGCTCTATTTGTGGGGAAAAAAGGACGCCAATTTTGTTTGGGAGCCACATGGCTCGACAGCGCAATTGTCAGTTAAAGCGACGCAGTGCCGAATTCGCAAAAAGTGTCCCCGGCCATTGGGCAGCCAAATCCTCCGGGGGCTGAAGTGGTTAGGACTAGAGGCAGTGAATAGGTTCTATTTAGTCCTTCTAATTGCAGACATTTCCATGGAGTGCGGCGGCCTTACATTTCAGGTGATGGGACTGAAGTAGACAGAGATGGGCAGTTCTGGAACTTGCGGCATCCAATTAAGTATAATGAAATTATCTTCCAATGTGGAGACTCTCTTCATAAAGCCAGATCAGATCTCGCAGTCACGCGCCCCCCTCTCCGAAAACATCTCCCCTTCTCAGCCGCCGACATCTCTTTTGATCTTTTCGGGGACAAAAAAGCATCTCTTTGCCGTCTAATGGGTTGATCTAATATTTGCTGCGTGCATCACATTTGTATAATCTATGATGTGCCGGCGGCTCGTGGTTGTCGGGGGGAAGAGTCGGGTTGGGAGGCTGGAAGGATCGGCCCCCCCGGGACATTTCGCCTGATAGCGGTTTATAGAGAAGAACAAACTTCTTCATTGAATTTATTTCTCCGCTTGGACCTCCTAATAATGTTTGTCTTGTGGAAGCGACGAAGGACAGCCATTGGCTGGAGCGCCGATAACGTGTGCCAGTCTGGCCAGCTAAGTGGATGCAAAACGCGCTGCAAACGCACTTCAGATGCACCGCGCCGCGCCCCTTTACACCAAGAAAGACAAGCTCAAAAATCTGTAAAGACATGCACTCAAAGTCACGCAGTTACAGGGCCACCATCAGGGGGGTACAGGCAGTACACCTGTAAGGGGCCCGGAGGTCCCCAGGGGCCCGGATGGCAACCCCCCTTTTTTTTATTTATTTTTTATAAAAAAAAATATATTTTTTTTTAACATATTTTTAATTAAAGGGCCAATTTTTTTTTTGAGGTCCCCAGGGGCCCGGATGGCAACCCCCCTCTTTTTTTTTAATAAAAAATATATATATTTTTTTTAATTTTTATTAAAGGGACAATTTTTTTTTATAAATGTTTATTTTTATTTTTTTTATATATTTTTTTTATTTTTATTTTTATTAAAGGACCCAGAGGTTTCTTTTAATTTGTTTTTTTTTTTAAATTAAAGGGCCCAGAGGTCCCGGATGGCAACCCCCTTTTTTTTAATTTATTTTTTATAAAAAAAAATATATATTTTTTTAACATATTTTTAATTAAAGGGCCAATTATTTTTTTTGAGGTCCCCAGGGGCCCGGATGGCAACCCCCCCTCCTTTTTTTTTATAATATATATATATATTTTTTGAATTTTTATTAAAGGGACAATTTTTTTTATATAAATGTTTATTTTTATTTTTTTTATATATTTTTTTTATTTATTTTTTTATTAAAGGGCCCAGAGATTTCTTTTAATTTGTTTTTTTTTTAATTAAAGGGCCCAGAGGTCCCGGATGGCAACCCCCCTTTTTATATATATATATATATATATAATTAATTTTTTTTTTTTATTTCTTGTAAAGGGCCCCCCCACGCTTCTCAATTCGCGGCAGCCCCCTCCCGCTTCTCAATTTCAGGCGGCCCGGATGGCAACCCCCTTTTTTTTTATTTATTTTTTATAAAAAAAATATATATATTTTTTTAACATTTTTAATTAAAGGGCCAAATTTTTTTTTTTTTGAGGTCCCCAGGGTCCCGGATGGCAACCCCTCCCCCTTTTTTTTATCTTTTATAAAAAATATATATATATTTTTTCATTTTTATTAAAGGTTCAATTTTTTTTTTTTTTTATAAATGTTTATTTTTATTTTTTTTATATATTTTTTTAATTTATTTTTTTATTAAAGGGCCCAGAGGTTTCTTTTTCTTTTTTTAAAAAAAATTAAAGGGCCCAGAGGTCCCGGATGGCAACCCCCCTTTTTTTTGTAATTTCTTTTAAAAAAAAATTGTATATATATATATATATATATATATATATATATATATATATATATATATATATATATATATAATTAAAGGGCCCAGATGGCAACCCCCATTTTTTATTTCTTGTAAAGGGCCCCCCCACGCTTCTCAATTCGCGGCAGCCCCCTCCCGCTTCTCAATTTCAGGCGGCCCGGATGGCAACCCCCTTTTTTTTTATTTATTTTTTATAAAAAAATATATATATTTTTTTAACATATTTTTAATTAAAGGGCCAAATTTTTTTTTTTTTGAGGTCCTCAGGGTCCCGGATGGCAACCCCTCCCCCTTTTTTTTTTTTTTATAAAAAATATATATATATTTTTTAATTTTTATTAAAGGGACAATTTTTTTTTTTTATAAATGTTTATTTTTATTTTTTTTATATATTTTTTAAATTTTTTTTTTATTAAAGGGCCCAGAGGTTTCTTTTTATTTTTAAAAAAATAAATAAAGGGCCCAGAGGTCCCGGATGGCAACCCCCCTTTTTTTTGTAATTTCTTTTAAAAAAAAAATTGTGTGTGTGTGTGTATATATATAATTAAAGGGCCCAGATGGCAACCCCCATTTTTTATTTCTTGTAAAGGGCCCCCCCACGCTTCTCAATTCGCGGCAGCCCCCTCCCGCTTCTCAATTTCAGGCGGCCCGGATGGCAACCCCCTTTTTTTTAATTTATTTTTTATAAAAAAAATATATATTTTTTTAACATATTTTTAATTAAAGGGCCACATTTTTTTTGAGGTCCCCAAGGTCCCGGATGGCAACCCCTCCCCCTTTTTTTTATTTTTATTTTTTATAAAAAAATATATATATATTTTTTAATTTTTATTAAAGGGCCAATTTTTATTTTTTTATAAATGTTTATTTTTATTTTTTTTATATATTTTTTTTATACATTTTTTTATTAAAGGGCCCAGAGGTTTCTTTTTATTTTTTTAAAAAAATTAAAGGGCCCAGAGGTCCCGGATGGCAACCCCCCTTTTTTTTGTAATTTCTTAAAAAAAAAAAATTGTATATATATATATATATATATATATATATATATATATATATATATATATATATATATATATATATATAAATAAAATTAAAGGGCCCAGATGGCAACCCCCTTTTTTTATTTCTTGTAAAGGGTCCCCCCACGCTTCTCAATTCGCGGAAGCCCCCTCCCGCTTCTCAATTTCAGGCAGCAGTCCCCCCCCCCCCCCCGGTTCTCTGCTCCAGGGGGCCCATGCCTAAAGCTGTGTAAGGGACCCCATAATGATGGCGGCCCTGTGCAGTTATATGCAGTTTCTGGAGTGAATGGGCCCTTTCAGGTCTTGTACCTCTCCCATCCTATGAATGCACAGTGAAAAGAGAAGCAGCACAGTGTTCAGCCCATCTTTCTGTCACTCTGCTCTCTCCTCCTATCAGCATGCGTCTACAGCACAACTGATTGGCTGCTTTTTGCTGATTTTTCCATCTTCCCATTAAAGGTTTGCTGTACAAAGACTGCGGGAGGATGATACCAGGACAAATGTAAGTACTTACATTCCATTAAAAAAAAAAAAATTAAAGAGGAACTGCAGTCTGCTCACATAATTTGTTATAAAAACATCTTAGCCATTCTGAAGCTTCCCTCCAATCACTTATTGCATATTATTTTATATATACTGTGATTCTGTACTTGCTGGCCATGCTGGCGTTCGCTGTTCACTCAGCTGTGTGTTAGCAAAGCGAAGAAATTCGATTTGCTAACACTGAACCGCCTCTCAGCCAATCAGGTTGCCGGGTCTGTTACCGGTCACCTGATTGGCTGAAACGTCAGGCGCTGTGATTGGACGCCTGAGAGAGGACGGAAGAAGACATGGAGGACGTGCAGGAGACCGTCGCTGACCCGCTGTGAGACAGGTAAGTGCCGGGCAGCATCTGATGGGGCACAGAAGCGGCAATTGATGGGCACACTGGCAGCATCTGATGAGGCACAGAAGCGGCAATTGATCGGCACACTGGCAGCATCCGATGAGGCACAGTAGCAGTAATTGATCGGCACATTAGCAGCATCAGATGGGGCACAGCAGTGGCAATTGTTGGGCACACTGGCAGCATTTGATGGGGCACAGAAGCGGCAATTGATCAGCACACTGGCAGCATCCGATGAGGCACAGTAGCAGTAATTGATCGGCACATTAGCAGCATCAGATGGGGCACAGCAGTGGCAATTGTTGGGCACACTGGCAGCATCTGATGGGGCACAGTAGCGGCAATTGGTCGGCACGCTGGCAGCATCTTATGGGGCACAGTAGTGGCAATTGATGGGCACACTGGCAGCATTTGATGGGGCAGAGAAGCGGCAATTGATGGGCACACTGGCAGCATTTGATGGGGCACAGTAGCAGCAATTGATCGCCACACTGGCAGCATCTGATGGGGGACAGTAGCGGCAATTGATGGGCACACTGGCAGCATTTGATGGGGCACACTGGCGGCAATTGATGGGCATAATGGCAGCATCTGATGAGGCACAGTAGCGGCAATGGATCGGCTCACTGGCAGCATCAGATGGGGCACAGCAGCGGCAATTGATGGGCACACTGGCAGCATTTGATGGGCACAGTGGTGGCAATTGATGGGCACAGTGTCAGCAATTAATGGGTACAGTGGCTGCGTTTGATGGCACAGTGGTGGCAATTGATGGGCACAGTGTCAGCAATTGATGGGTACAGTGGCTGAGTTTGATGGCACAGTGGTGGCAATTGATGGGCACAGTGTCAGCAATTTATGGGTACAGTGGCTGTGTTTGATGGCACGGTAGCTGCGTTTGTCACAGTAGCTGAACTTGATGGGCACAGCAGCTGCATTTGATGGGCACAGTGGCTGCAATTGATATTTTTTTCCCCAGTTTGTTTGCGCCCCCCCTAAAAAAAATTGAGCACCAGCCGCCACTGCCCTGGAGGATCTGCCGGTGGGATCAATGGGTGATAAAAATATGCGACGAGAGGACTGCTGTCACTTTTTTTTCTCATAGTTCTACCTTTAGCGACTATAAAAGCGCGGCGGTATCCATCCATTCTGGCCACGAATGGGTTAAGCCAGAGCCACAGCTTAAAGCGTATCCTAAAAACGTCAGCTCTTCGCCCCTGCGCTCCATCATCCCCATGGCAGGACCAAAGCCTCCGATTTTTGGGGATTGTCAAAGAGAAGTCCCAGCGGATCCCGTGTCAGTTTGTGTAAAACATCCACAGCGCAGCGTACAAACCCTGGAATAGAGGGGGCTCTGCTTCTCTTTACTGGGACAAACACCAGGCCCCACACATCCTCTAACTGCGCGGCTCGCATAATTACCTTCCCTGTCTGTGCCAGAAATCTGTTCAAACGAAGGCTCCGAAATTTTCCGAGTCTGGCTCTGGCCATGGACGCTCCAATTTTTCCATAGGAGCCTGTGCAGATGGAGGCATGTCCAAGGTTTGTCCAGCTCTCCGCTGATTGGCCCTGACAGAAGGCCCTTTCTTCTCCACGGGGCCTGGGCGAAAAAAAAAAAAAATGGATTCCCAGAATCCTCCGCTTCCTCGGCCCCAATCACCCGAAGTGTGAGATTCTATACCTTGTTTACAGTGAAGCCGAGACGCCAAACGCAGAGGTGACCTTGAAGCTTAGGCAATGGTGAATGTGAACACAAGGCCCGGTTATAAGAGACGACTGAGACGTTGCGCAGCTCTCCGGTGTCACTGACCTCACAAAACGCCATCGGGTTTTGGATATCACGGCGAGGGAGGAAAATGGGGCAAAAAAAATAAAAAAACGAGAGGGGCGACAGACAGACACAAGGGCCAGATTCTCGTAGATGGGCGTAAAACTGCGACGACGTAACGTATGTCATTTACGTTACGCCGCCGCAAGTTTTACAGGCAAGTGCTTTATTCACAAAGAACTTGCCTGTAAAGTTGCGGCGGCGTGGCGTAAATCCCCCGGCGCAAGCCCGCCTAATTCAAATGATCCGGGTAGGGGGCGTGGAGCATTTAAATTAGGCGCGTTCCCGCGCCGAACGTACTGCGCATGCACCGTCCCTAAAATTTCACGATGTGCATTGTGCTAAATGACGTCATTGGTTTCGATGTGAACGTAAATGGCGTCCAGCCCCATTCACGGACGACTTACGCAAACGACGTAAATTTTTACATTTCGACGCGGGAACGACGGCCATACTTAATATTGGTTGCCCCTCATATAGCAGGGGCAACTTTACGCGTCGCAAATCTAACGTAAACGTCGTATCTTCACTGCGTCGACCGCGCGTACGTTCGGGAATTCGCGTATTTTGCTAATTTGCATACTCGACTGGGAAAACGACGGAGGCGACACCTAGCGACGAAAAAAAAAATTGCATTTAAGATCCGACAGCGTAAGAGCCTCGGATCTAATGGTTATCTATGCGTAACTGATTCTAAGAATCGGTCGCATAGATACGACGGCCCAGATTAGGACTTACGACGGCGTACATTGCGTTGCGCCGTCGTAAGCCCTTTGAGAATCTGGGCCAAGATCCGTTCCTCAGTATACAGGATGAGGAGTAAATATCATTTCTCGAAAGCACTTCGGGTGTCCTAACATTTCGTAACGCAACTGTTTTTGTACAAATATTACCCATGCAGTGTACCGACACCATGAAAATTGCAATTAAACCCAGCAACCAATCAGATCTCAGCTTACTGTTTTCAGATCAGTAATTTAATTGCAGTTGGTTGCTATTGGTCCAGTCTCCACATTGAATAAATTAATTGGTCTGATCGGTATAAGGTTCTGGGGCTCTACAATTGTCAGTGGTAAGTGCATCCTTGATAGACCTGCATATAATGCACATAGTGAGGTCATAGTAGGCAGGGCCGTCTTAATAGCATCATGGGCCCCTGGGCAAAGTAATGCTCTGGGGCCCCTACAATGGAGACAGTGCAGGTAAACAGAAATCAAGTAGGTAGGAGGTAGGGGATATCTAGGGTGTAGAGGGGTCAGAGTGCTGGGGGCATATCTGGGATGTAGAGGGGCAGCCCGGGCTCAAGGACCAGCTGCTTTGGGGAAAGGGCAGTGGTCCCCCCCCATGCAGCTGGGGCCCCTGGGCAGTGCCCAGGTGTGACCTCTCATTAAGACAGCCCTGGTCATAGGTGTGCGCACAGGGTGTGCCAGGTGTGCCTGGGCACACCCTAATGACCCCGTACTAGGCAATTCCACCCTTCTGCTCGGCTGCAGAGAAATGGACTGGGGAATCTCTGTCCTCAGTCCCTTTCTCTATCTGAAAAATTCAAAATCGGGGGTCTGTGTAGGACCTCTGATATTTCACCAAAGCCCACCAATGGGGCACCTAACAAAAAAATTGTAAAAAAAACAATAATAAAAAAAATATTGTAAAATAAATATTGTAAAAAATGATAAAGTAATATAAAAAATAAACTACTGACACTAATCTCTGCCCTTCTGACACCGTCCATTGCCCTACTGTCTGTGCCAGAAATCTGTTCAAACGAAGGCTCCGAAATTTTCAGAGTCTGGCTCTGGCCATGGACGCTCCAATTTTTCCATAGGAGCCTGTGCAGATGGAGGCATGTCCATGTCTTAATTTGCGTATCTAGCTAATTTGCATACTCAACGCGGAATTTGACGGAAGCGCCACCTAGCGGTCAAAAAAAAAATGCAGTTTAGATCCGACGACGTAAGAGACTTACGCCTGCCGGATCTAATGGATATCTATGCGTAACTGATTCTAAGAATCAGTCGCATAGATACGACGGGTCAGGTTAGGACTTACGACGGCGTACATGGCGCTGCGCCGTCGTAAGTCCTTTGAGAATCTGGGCCACAGAGAGGTTAGAGACCTCCATACCTGAACCATCTTTACCCATGCACAGATGTGCTGCAGGGCTCTTCTGGGACATGAAGCCTTGCGGCACATCTGCGCAAACAGAGTCCAGGGGATGGAATGGGGGGGGGGGGGGTAACGTCATTGCGAGAAAGACAGAAGTGCTGTGTTAGGTCGATTACAAAAAAACTTCATTAAAAAACAGTTTTTATAGGGCGAAGGTCTGCTGTAATATGGAACTCTTATATCTGCCTGGAGTTCAGCTTTAAAAACCTTAGAACATATGATTGGGCTGTGCCTAAGGAAGGCAGTGATGTGAATTCATTTTTAAGGATTACGTACCATTTAAAGTTACTCGGGAGAGAGTTAAGTCCAGCTATGGGGTCATGCTGAATCATTCTGAAATACGCACAAGGGGAACATTTAGGAGGCCGTGTTTTTTGATATTTTCCATAGCGCCGCATGCGGTGAGCGTTGACTGAGAAGCTTTGTACGTTTCTGATGTCACTTTTGTTAACAGCTCCGCCGCTAGCTGCCGCGCATCAGTAGCCTGGAAATCTGGCAACCTCGGTCATAGATTCATACAATGAGAAATACAATACAGAGGCAGCTAATGAGGCGACACAGTTACTATTCAAGAGAACCTGTCAAAATTGAAATTAATTCCAGGTATGGCATTTTCTACATAGTTACATTAGTCGAGCTTGGACCAATGTAAATGTGTACAGTATATACCATACCTGTGGGATACCTCTAGAAGCTGGAAATCATTGGAGAGGCTTAAAACATGAGTGCAGTGGCAGGAATAGGTAATGCACAGAGCACAGGGGTCAGGAGTGCACATCTCAAAGACTGCAGGTATCCGGAGTGCATAACGTACAGAATACGGGGGTGAGGAGTGCAAAATGTACAGAATACAGGGGTCAGGAGTGCATAACATACAGAGTACAGGGGTCAGGTGTGCATAACGTACAGAGTACAGGGGTCAGGAGTGCATGACGTACAGGGTACAGGGGTCAGGAGTGCATAACATACAGAGTACAGGGGTCAGGAGTGCATGACGTACAGGGTACAGGGGTCAGGAGTGCATGAAGTACAGAGTACAGGGGTCAGGAGTGCATAACATACAGAGTACAGGGGTCAGGAGTGCATAATGTACAGATTACAGGGGTCAGGATTGCATAACGTACAGATTACAGGGGTCAGGAGTGCATAACGTACAGAGTACAGGGGTCAGGAGTGCATAACATCCAGGGTACAAGGGTCAGAAGTGCATAACGTACAGAATACAGGGGTCAGGAGTGCATAACGTACAGAGTACAGTGGTGAGGAGTGCATAACTTACAGAGTACAGGGGTCAGGAGTGCATAACATCCAGGGTACAGGGGTCAGGAGTGCATAGCGTACAGAATACAGGGGTCAGGAGTGCATAACGTACAGAGTACAGGGGTCAGGAGTGCATAACGTACAGAGTACAGGGGTCAGGAGTGCATAACGTACAGAGTACAGGGGTCAGGAGTGCATAACGTACAGAGTACAGGGGTCAGGAGTGCATAACGTACAGAGTACAGGGTTCAGGTGTGCATAAGGTGAAGACTACAGGTCAAGAGTGCATAACACAACAAGTACAGGTGTCAGGGACATGGCCTGCGCAGACGGGTATTTGCAGGTGCCCGTCTTGCTGGGCATAGGCTAATGCCAATGCACAGAAACATTAGCATGAACAGCTGAACGCATATGCAAATGCATGAAAATACGGCCTACATAAAGACAGCAGCTGCACTAGTGCAGCTGCTGTCTGATCTGAAGCTTTACCTGAGTCTGATCCTGTAGATGCCATATCTGATTATCTGTGATTGACCCAGCTTGTCTGACCCTGCTCCATCTTGCACCCTCCACGATGTCCTGCATCCGCAACTGCTGCTTCTGCTGCCACCTGCTGCTCACCACACAGCCTGGTCTAGCGAAACTCATTAGCTGCACATCTCCACCGTTAAGGAATTCCTACCTCACTGCGCTCTCCTGGCCACTGTCGCAACTCCAGTGGCCTCTGAGCCAGGGCTGTAAGAGAGGTCTGCTTCTACACGTCAGGCTCATTTTCAAGGTACTTGACAACAGGGGTTAGGAGAGCGGAACACGGAGTGTAGGGGTCAAAAGAGCGTAATGCACAGGTAAGTAGACCAGTACAGCAAAAAATAACTTCCCTCCCCAAGCCCAACTCCCCTCCTACTAGTATAGATTCCCTTCCACAGCACAGCTTTTCCCTAGTACAGCTTTCCTGGCTCCGGTACAGCTCTACCCCCCCCCCCCCCCCCCAGGGTTGCCACCTGTCCAGGATTCACCTGGACAGTTCGGGTTTGGAATCATGCGTCCAGGTTTCAGACTGCCTGAAACCCAGACACATTGGGGCAGATCCACAAAAGATTTCCGCCGGCGTATCTATTGATACGCCGCGTAATTTTAAAGTTCCCGCATTGTATCTTTGTTTTGTATCTACAAAACAAGATACAACGGCATCTGGGATCGATCTAACAGGCGTACGTCTTAGTACGTCGTCGGATCTTAGGTGCATTTTTTTTTCGCCGGCTGCTAGGTGGCGTTTCCGTTGAATTCCGCGTCGAGTATGCAAATTAGCTAGTTACGGCGATCCACGAATGTACGTCTGCCCGGCGCATTTTTTTACGTCGTTTGCGTTCGGCCTTTTCCGGCATATAGTTACCCCTGCTATTATGAGGCGTACTCAATGTTAAGTATGGCCGTCGTTCCCGTGTCGAATTTTGAATTTTTTACGTTGTTTGCGTAAGTCGTTCGCGAATAGGGATTTGCGTAGAATGACGTCACCGTCGGAAGCATTGGCTTGTTCCGGTTTAATTTCGAGCATGCGCACTGGGATACCCCCATGGACGGCGCATGCGCCGTTCTAATAAAACGTTGTTTACGTCGGGTCACGACGTATTTACATAAAACACGCCCCCATCACAGCCATTTGAATTCCGCGCCCTTACGCAGCCAAAGATACACTACGCCGCCATAAATTACAGCGCAAATTCTTTGAGGATTCGAAAAAAAAAAGTTACGGCGGCGTAGTGTATCTTAGATTCTTAGATACGCTATGCCCGGCGGAGAGAAGCACCGATCTACGTGGATCTGCCCCATTGTTTAGACTGTGCGCCGCTAAAGTGTTCGGGTTTGACTTAAAGAAAAGGTGGCAACCCTACCCCCCGTAGTACTGCTCCCCTTACCCAGTACAGCTATGCCCATTCAGTACAGCCTCCCCCCATAGCCTCCAAGTACAGGTCTCATCCTCTGTACAGTGTCTCCCCCCCCAGTACTGCCCTGCCATAGCAGTACAACTCTCTCTCTCTCTATGATTCCCTTCCACAGTTCAGCTCTCCCCCCCCCCCCCCAACACAGCTCCTGCTCCTCCAGCTCTTATCAGTAAAGCTCTACCCCCAGTGCAGCCTCCCCACCCACTACAGCTCTGCCCCCTCAGTACAGCAACTCCACCCTCAGAACCCCCCCCCCCCCAATACAGCCTTCCTGCCCATAGCAGTACAACTCTCTCCCTCCATTAATACTTTCACTTCTTTTTAATCATCCGGGTGTTTATCATGTAATTTTGATATATGTTACTCTGCAACCTTTAGGAAGAAATCATTTCTTGCCTTTGCTACACAATATTTGGACGCTTGCAACGGTAGAATTCATTTTGTCTCTTTCCACTTCGTATGATGAGCCTTGAGGTCCAATCTGGAGTCTCCCATATGGGGTTAATTGTGTGCTGATAATATAGTGCGACCTTTTCTTTTCGATACTCCCCAAGTGTGTCCTGACGAAGCGAAATAGCGAAACACGTTGACTCACAGGGGCTCACTGTTGTCCATTTGGTGTCAACCTTCTGTTCACATCATAGTTTTATGTATCTTTCTGTGTTCAATGTATGTTTTTTTAACTCTTTCTATACTTGATCTGTTTGTGAGCAATTCTTTATTAATAAAATAAAATGTTTTATTATACTCTTGTCCATCTTGCCTACAAAGTCCGACCCAGAGTTTTTTCACAAACTATTAAAAGAATAAAAAAGCCATCCTTAGACCTAGGTGGGTGCTTTTTATGCCTTCCATTTAGTGTTTTTTATTGAGGTGGTGGTTGGCTCCCGGACAGTGGCGGTTCGTCCATAGAGGGCGCTGGAGCGCCGCCTCCTCTGGCTCTTACCGCCGCTGAGTCTAATAACATAGATTCATGCATTGCACGAATCTATGTTATTGTCGCTGCTGTTCTATTTAGATGGCCGGACATGAGGCGCCGACCATCTGAATAACGGCAGCTGGTTGGCTGTACGGAAGTGCCTATCAGAGCCCGCAGCCCTCGGGTCCCCGGAAGCTTATCCTCGGAACGCACGGGGGGTGCGCTCCTTGCATAAGACTGACAGGCGTCTCAGCCAATCAGGTTGGCTACCGGTAACCTGATTGGCTGAAGCGTCATCGAGGGCGGGAGAAGACATCGAGGGTCGAGGACGTGGATGGCTGACTCCAGTAAAGGTAAGTGCCGGGCTGGGGGGAGGGGCATTTTACAGGGCACAGTGACATCAATGGGCACAGTGGCGACAATAGGCACAGTGGGGACAATTGGCACAGCGGCATGAATGGGCACAGTGGCGACAATTAAAGGGCACAGTGACATCAATGGGCACAGTGGCGACAATAGGCACAGTGGCGACAATAGGCACAGTGGGGACAATAGGCACAGTGGGGACAATTGGCACAGCGGCATGAATGGGCACAGTGGCGACAATTAAAGGGCACAGTGACATCAATGGGCACAGTGGCGACAATAGGCACAGTGGCAACAATAGGCACAGTGGGGACAATGGGCACAGTGGGGACAATGGGCACAGTGGGGACAATGGGCACAGTGGGGACAATTGGCACAGCGGCATGAATGAGCACAGTGGCGACAATTAAAGGGCACAGTGACATCAATGGGCACAGTGGCGACAATGGGCACAGTGGCGACAATTAAAGGGCACAGTGGTGACAATTGGCACAGTGGCGACAATTGATGGCACAGTGGCTGTGTTTGATGGCATGGCACAGTGGCTGCGTTTGATGGCATGGCACAGTGGTGACAATTGATGGCACAGTGGCTGCGTTTGATGGCATGGCACAGTGGTGACAATTGATGGCACAGTGGCTGTGTTTGATGGCATGGCACAGTGGCTGCGTTTGATGGCATGGCACAGTGGTGACAATTGATGGCACAGTGGCTGCGTTTGATGGCATGGCACAATGGTGACAATTGATGGCACAGTGGCTGCATTTGATGGCATGGCATAGTGACTGCATTTGATGGCATGGCACAGTGGTGCGAATTGATGGCACAGTGGCTGCGTTTGATGGCATGGCACAGTGGTGACAATTGATGGCACAGTGGCTGCATTTGATGGCATGGAACAGTGGTGACAATTCATGGCACAGTGACTGCGTTTGATGGTATGGCATAGTGACTGCATGTGATGGCATGGTATAGTGGTGACAATTCATGGCACAGTGGCTCAGTTTGATGGCATGGCATAGTGACTGCATTTGATGGCATGGAACAGTGGTGACAATTCATGGCACAGTGGCTGCGTTTGATGGCATGGAACAGTGGTGACAATTAATGGCACAGTGACTGCATTTGATGGCATGGCACAGTGGTGCGAATTGATGGCACAGTGGCTGCGTTTGATGGCATGGCACAGTGGTGACAATTGATGGCACAGTGGCTGCATTTGATGGCATGGAACAGTGGTGACAATTCATGGCACAGTGACTGCGTTTGATGGTATGGCATAGTGACTGCATTTGATGGCATGGTATAGTGGTGACAATTCATGGCACAGTGGCTGCGTTTGATGGCATGGCATAGTGACTGCATTTGATGGCATGGAACAGTGGTGATAATTCATGGCACAGTGGCTGCGTTTGATGGCATGGAACAGTGGTGACAATTAATGGCAGAGTGACTGCATTTGATGGCATGGCACAGTGGTGACAATTGATGGCACAGTGGCTGCATTTGATGGGCACAGTGAGGCTGCAATTTGTTTTCTCTTTTGCGCCCCCCCAAAAATGTTGAGCACCAGCCGCCACTGCTCCTGGATAATCACACCTTGCACATTTTAGACAGTTTTTTTTCCATTTCTGCACTAAATGGAGCTCCAGGATTAGCAGGCTCCAATACAGCATTAAAACAATGTTCCAGCTACAAATGATGTGACCAAGCACTGAAACACTCCTTTTAGTTGGGACGTGGACGTGGTGTGCTTCAGCCTTTGTGTCCAAAACTCTCCCCGGGCAACTTGCCCCCCATTTTTCAGTTGAGCACCATAACAGTGCAATTACTTCTTCAAATCATACGCAGATATAATGACAACAGTCGCCCAGTGTGCCCTGATGTCTACACGCCTTCGGGACAGAGGATGCACGAAATCCTTCGATTTTCACAGCTAAATGAGCTTCGATCCGGTTGTGAAAGATGCGAAGAAGGGCACTCCCTTAGGGGCAAAATTAAATTCTTTGGCACACGGGACATAGAAAGGGTTCCTTTGTCATCTTGTTTTGCTCTTCTTGTGACATTTTTTATGGGTTGTTTAAGAACACTATCCAAAACTTCCTTCCAGTAACAGACTCGTGCTCCGAGTCCTGAAGTGACTTTGTGGGGAGTTTTACAGTCAGGTCCATATATATTCGGGCACAGGCACACTTTTCAAGCTTTTGGCGCTGTATGCCACCAGAAGAAAATTAAAACAAATGAATGTGAAGTGCAGACTTTCAACTTTAATTCAAGGGGTTGAACATAAAACTCCCAAGTACAGATCTTAGGAACTGCAACCATTTTTATATCCAGTCCCTCCATTTTCAGGGGCTCAAGTGTAATTGGACAAATGAATATAATTATAAATAAAATGTTCATTCTTAATATTTTGTTGAGAATCCTTTACTGGCAATGACTGTCTGAAGTCTGGAACCCATGGACATTACCAAAGACTGGGTTTCCTCCTTTCTGATGCTTTGCCAGGATCTAACTGCAGCTGTCTTCAGTTGTTCTTTGTGGGTCTTTCTGCCTTTAGTTTTACCTTCAGCAAGTGAAATGCTCAATTGGGTTGAGATCAATCAGACTTGGCCATTGCAGAATATTCCACTTCTTTTCCTTCAAAAGCTCCTGGATTGCTTTTGCAGGGTGTTTTGGATCATTGTCCATCTGTACAGTGAAGCGCTGTCCAATCAACTTTGCTGCATTTGGCTGAATCTTGGCTGACAGTATGGGCCAGATTCAGAGAGAACTTACGCCGACGTATCTGTTGATACGCCGCGTAAGTTCTAGGATGCGCCGTCGTATCTATGCGCCGTATTCTTGAAACCAGATACGCCTGAATTCTGGCTCCATCCGACCGACGAAAGTCTCCTACGCCGTCATATATTGGGTGCATATTTATGCTGGCCGCTAGGGGCGCTTCCATTGATTTACGCATCGAATATGTAAATGACCTAGATACGCCGATTCACGAATGTACTTGCGCCCGTCGCAGTAAGCTACGCTGTTTACGTCCCTCATAAAGCAGGGGTAAGTCATGTTAGGGTATGGACATCGGAACAGCTGATGAATGTCGGCACCCGAGGCCAACCCATAGCTCGGTCCTCGGATGATGCCGCCGCCATCTTCGGTAAAGGAATCAGGAAATGAAGACTTGCGGCTTCACTTCCTGGTTCCCTTCTGTGCATGCGCAATCCAAATGGCCCCTGCTGTTTTCTGGGACTCGTGTGTCTCCCAGAAAACAGGGGGGGGGGGGAGAGGCGGAACGCCCACGGGGGTCTATGCCCGGAAGTGGGTGCAAATACCTATATTAGACAGGTATCTGGTCCCTCCTCCCCCACTGAAAGGTGCCAAATGTGACACCGGGGGGGGGGGGGGTCCGAAAAGCGGAGGTTCCATTTTTGTGTGGACCTCCGCTTCAACGACAAGGCCATTTTATACGATATGGCACTGCGTTATTTTAACTGACAATTGTCCAAATAAAATTGACGTCCTTTTTTCCCCACAAATATTTCTTTTGGTGGTATTTGATCACCTCTGTGATTTTTATTTTTTGTGTTATAAACAAAAAAAGACCGTCGATTTAAAAAATATATATATATTACTATATAAATGACTTTTTTAACTTTTTTTGGGGGGGGGGGTATTTATTATAGCAAAAAAATATATTTTTTTTCAAAATTGTCGCTCTTTTTTTGTTTATAGCACAAAAAATAAAAACCGCAGAGGTGATAAAATACCATCAAAAGGATGTGTGGAAAAAAAGGACGTCAATTTTATTTGGGTACAGCGTCGCACTCCAGCGCAATTGTCAGTTAAAGTAACGCAGTGCCCTTGTTCCTGTTAAAAAAAGAAAAAGTAACGCAGTGCCGTATCGCAAAAAATGACCTGGTCATTAAGGGGGTAAATCCATCCGGGACTGAAGTGGTTAAAAGCGACGCTGCAATAACTAATAATGCAAAGCTGCAATAGCTTTAAATGTAGCCAATCTCCTCGGCTCATGCAGCAGTGATAGGGTTAAGAGCGGTGGCGGCACACGTACAGGCGGTTATCTCCCGGGGTCACCCCAGCCAGTAGAAGAGGCTCGGGAGACCCCTGTCATGGTTACACAGACCCCATGTCTCGGAGGTTGCTGTGAGGAGTGGTCCATGTACTAATGAGCGGGTCTCTGCCTCACCATCTGATCTTTCACAGATGGCCGGGACGTAGGAAGTGCAATTATGGGAAAATTGCAAAGAGGCAAATGAGAAGTTGCCAAGTGCTGCCATTGCCCATTACCTACCTGGGCCGGATGATTGTTCTAGACAACGGCTGCATCTGTATGTGCTTTAAAGAGACGCAAAAGGCCATTACAGGGCTGGGAGGGGGAGGAGAAGAGGCAGCGGAGAGCCTGAACAGAGAACAGTACTAGAGAGCGAGGAGAAGGAACGTCAGCTTCTGGGGTTATATAAAGCAAACCTGTCAGTTAAAGGATATGTCCAGTCATTATGCAAATTTAACTCCGAACCTCCCCACTCCCCTTCTAGATCACATTTCAACATTTTTTTTCTCGCTTTTTACTTTGTTCCGGCAGCAAGAGACAGCTTTTCTCATCATCACCACAATTGTAGGATTACAAGAGAAGCTGCTGCGAGGTCAGTTCCTATTGAGGCAGCCATGCCCCCAGAACTACATCTCCCAAGAGCCCTTTCCTTCCAGACAATGTATTGGCAGGCTTTTTTTGGGGGGGAAAGAAATAAAAACATAGAAGAATATTCGCAGAAAAAATACCAAGTGGTCCATTGATTTTATATGTACATTATATTGTCAAAAGTATTGGGACACCTGCCTTCACGCACGTAGGGCCAGATTCTCAAAAGAATTACGCCGGTGTATCTACAAATACACCGGCGTAATTCGAAAATCCCGCCGGCGTATCATTGTTTTGTATTCTCAAGACAAGATACGCCGGAATTAGGCTAGGATCCAACTGGTGTAAGTCACTTACACCGTCGGATCCTAAATGCAATACTACGCTGGCCGCTAGGTGGCGTTTACGTCCATTTCAGCGTCGGATATGCAAATGAGACGATACGCCGATTCCCGAACGTTTTTGCGCTGCTTCGCCGTAGTTTACGTCGTTTCCGTAAGCGTAAGATTACCCCTGCTATATGAGGGGTAACCTTACGTCGGTCCGCCGTATGCCATGTTAAGTATGGCCGTCGGGACAGCGTTTGGTTTTTCCGTCGTTTACGTAACTTGTCGCGAATAGGGCTGTGCGTTAATTACGTTCACGTCACAACCAATGCATTTGCGGCGTACTACGGAGCATGCGCAGTGGCCTACGTTTAAGGCCGGCGCATGCGCAATTCGTTCGGCACGGGGGCGCACTTAATTTAAATACAAGCCGCCCCCTTTGATTTACGCGGGGATACGCCGGGCCATTTAGACTACGCCGCCGCAAATTACGGAGCAAGTGCTTGGAGAATACGGCACTTGCTCCAGTAAGTTGCGGCGGCGTAGTGTTAATGGCATACGCTACGCCCCGCTCGTAGATACGCGGATCTACGAGAATCTGGCCCATGAACTTTAATGGCATCCCAATCTTAGTCCGTAGGGTTCAATATTGAGTTGGCCCAACGTTTGCAGCTATAACAGATTTAACTCTTCTGGGGAGGCTGTCCACAAGGTGCAGGCCAGTCAAGTTCCTCCATCCCAAACTTGCTCATCCATGTCTTTATGGATCTTGCTTTGTGCACTGGTCCAAATCTTTTTGTGGAGGGGGGAGTATGGTGTCTGGAAGGGTGCTCCTGGTGAGGATGGGTGGCCGCACCGGGTCTGGCTGAAGGGCCGGGTTTCTCTAGCTTTCTGGCTGGTGTCGATGTGGGTGCTGTCTCTGTTGGCAACCTGGTGGAGGAGCTGGGTGGCGCCATGCAAATCCGCCGGGTTAATGGGGGCCTGGAAAGGCTAGTATCAGTGGAGGCTGAAAGTCTTGGGAGGGGGTGGACATGGCCTTCTGGCTTAGTTTGCCCTCTCTCATGTGGTCTACCTTCGGGGGATCCTACCTAGTACTTGGGTGGGTCTGTTTCGGCAGACTCTTCAGAGAAAGGGGTCCGTCTGGTTTCGGCCAGATGGACTAAAGTGTAAGTACCCCTTTCCCTGTCTGGAGCCTAATGCCCCAGGGGATTCAGGGTAAGGCCCTCTGATTTTAGAGGGCTTGTGTACACCCGTTGCACATTTTTGTGTCACCTCTTTATGTTGTGCACATTTTTTTGGCCCCCGAGTGACGTTTTTGAGTGTGTTTTACAAGCCATGGGCTTTTTTTAAAAAAAAAAGGGGGGGGGTATGGTGTGGGGTTGTTTTTCAGGGGATGGGCTTGGCCGCTTAGTTCCAGAGAAGATAACTCTTAAGGTGTCAGCATATCAATACATTTTGGACAATTTCATGCTCCCAACTTTGTGGGAACAGTTTGGGGATGGCCCCTTCCTGTTCCAACATGACTGCGTACCAGTGCACAAGACATAAAGAATTTTTTTTAGGGGGGTGGCCATCACTAGTACAGGTTGGAGAAATAGTGACCCACCATTGTTATTAGTGGAAAGAATAGTGTCCCATTATTGATATTGGCGGGAAGAATAGTCTCCCATCATTGGAATCAGTGGGAAGAATAGTTTTCCATCATTGTTATTGGTGGGAGGAATAGTGCCCCAGCATTGGTATCGGTGGGAGGAATAGTGTTTCATCATTGGTATCAGTGGGAGGAATAGTGCCCCATCATTTGTATCGATGGGAGGAATAGTGAGTCGTCGTTGGTGTCAGTGGGAGTAATCATTTTTCCATTGATTGGTGTTCCATCATTGGTATTGGTGGGAGGAATAGTGTCCCGGCAATGGTATCGGTGGGAGGAATAGTGTTCCATCATTGGTATTGGTGGGAGGAATAGTGTCCCGGCATTGGTATCGGTGGGAGGAATAGTGTCCCATTATTGTTATTGGTGGGAGAAATAGTGCCCCGGCATTGGTATCGGTGGGAGGAATAGTGTTCCATCATTGGTATTGGTGGGAGGAACAGTGTCCCGGCATTGGTATCGGTGGGAGGAATAGTGTTCCATCATTGGTATTGGTGGGAGGAACAGTGTCCCGGCATTGGTATCGGTGGGAGGAATAGTGTCCCGGCATTGGTATCGGTGGGAGGAATAGTGTCCCATCATTGTTATTGGTGGGAGGAATAGTGTCCCATCATTGTTATTGGTGGGAGGAATAGTGTCCCGGCATTGGTATCGGTGGGAGGAATAGTGTTCCATCATTGGTATTGGTGGGAGGAATAGTGTCCCGGCATTGGTATCGGTGGGAGGAATAGTGTCCCGGCATTGGTATCGGTGGGAGGAATAGTGTCCCATCATTGTTATTGGTGGGAGGAATAGTGTCCCGGCATTGGTATCGGTGGGAGGAATAGTGTTCCATCATTGGTATTGGTGGGAGGAATAGTGCCCCAGCATTGGTATCGGTGGGAGGAATAGTGTCCCATCATTGTTATTGGTGGGAGGAATAGTGTCCCGGCATTGGTATCGGTGGGAGGAATAGTGTTTCATCATTGGTATTGGTGGGAGGAATAGTGTCCCGGCATTGGTATTGGTGGGAGGAATAGTGCCTCATCATTTGTATCGATGGGAGGAATAGTGAGTCGTCGTTGGTGTCAGTGGGAGTAATAATTTTTCCATTGATTGGTGTCAGTGAGAGGATTAGTGCCACAGGGGCCACATATAGGCAAGCATAGGGCCACCAGTGTACAATTTGGAAGCCCCTGCTTTAGAGGATGGCTGCTTTCAAATAATTGCCCCCACCACCATCACTACTATGTCCTGTCTGTCACTGGAACAGGTATATAGATACAATACAGTGAATGAGTGTTGTCACCTTAGGTTGAGAAGTATGTTACTGGCAGGATCACCAAGGAATAAACCCCCCCCCCCCAAAAAAAAGAAGAAAACCAATGTGCAGCCACCACATCTAAGGACTTTTCAACTGCAATATATAAAATTTTCTTCTTGGGTTTAGATATTCTTTAACAAGCTGGCACTCACAGACCATATAAAGAATGTTTTGGAGGGTCACTCGTTATGTGTGATTGATGCCTCGAAAAAGAGCAGCCATTTTTTATTTTTTAATGATTTTGTTCTTTTCTTTTGTGATTTTGCGGAATTTAAATGTAACAGATTCCAATAACTGACAAAGGGCGGTCGTAAAAAGGCATCTTTTAAGGCCGGCTCTACCACAACATACGCAGCTTTGCAATGCTTGCGTGCCTCCAGAACGTGAAGGACAAGAGCTTTGGCGTCACCCAGTCCGGTGGTGAGGGCGAGGGATATTATGGGCTTATTCTGCCAGTTTAAGGATTGATGGTTAACCAAAAAACCCAACATTTTCCATGTTGCGCTTCTGTAATGAGGCTGACAAGTCAGAAGTATTCACCTTGTTAAATTGAGACTTCTGGCCGCACGGACTTGCCTAAATATCCTTATTTAGAGAATTTTCCTTAACACGAGTTCCTGAAGACTTAACAAGGAGGTTGGAGGGATAACAATTTTAATATTTAAACTCTCAAACGCCTGAAAAATTCCTGGAGTTTAACACATTCAGTGTTATGTTAGTCATAAGTACTGATGAAGTTCGGGTTTGCCACTGCAATGGGTTCAGAGGGAATGCTACGGGTTCGAAATCTGCAGTCCCAGGGATTTTTTAATGCAGATATGTCCAGGAGAATTTTTTTTAACTATAATGCACCGCATGACCTTTATACTATTAGAAAGACCAAAATACGGTGGCCCGGATTCACGTACGAGTTACGCCGGCGTATCTCCAGATACGCCGTCGTAACTCTGAGTCTGAGCCGTCATATCTATGCGCCTGATTCTTAAAATCAGTTACACATAGGGCCAGATTCTCAAAGGCGTTACGACGGCGCAACACCATTAGCGCCGTCGTAACTCCTCATCTGGCCCCGGGTATCTATGCGACTGATTCTTAGAATCAGTTGCGCATAGATAACCATTAGATCTGACATGCGTAAGGCTGTTACGCTGTCAGATCTTAAAAGTAATTTTTTTTCCCGCCGCTAGGTGTCGCATCGTCGTTTTCCCCGTCGTCTATGCAAATGAGGTAAGTACGCAAGATTCCCGAACCTACGCGCGTCCGACGCTGAGAATTTACGTTGTTTCCGTAGTGTACGCGACGCGTAAGGTTGCCCCTGCTATTAGCAGGGGCAACCAATGTTAACTATGGCCGTCGTTCCCGCGTCGAAGTTTAAAAAAAAATACGTCGTTTGCGTAAGACGTCCGTGAATGGCGCTGGACGCCATTTACGTAAACGTCTAAGCAAATGACGTTGGGGCGACGTCATTTAGCGCAATGCACGTCGGGTATTTTACCCGACGGAGCATGCGCAGTACGCTCGGCGCGGGGGCGCGCCTAATTTAAATGGTGCCCGCCCCATTTGAATTGGGCGTGCTTGCGCCGAGCGAATTAACGATACACCGCCGCAAGTTTACAGGTAAGTGTTCTGAGAATCAGGATTTAAACCTGTAAACCTGCGGCGGTGTAGCGTACAGCACATACATTACGCTGCCCAGGAGCAACGTTAATGTATGAGAATCTGGCCCATAGATTTGTATTAGATCTGACCGGCGTAAGTCTCTTACGCCGTCGTATCTTAACTGCATATTTACGCTGGCCGCTAGGGGTGTGTACGCTGATTTACACCTAGAAATATGTAAATCAGCTAGATATGCGAATTCACGAACGTACGCCAGGCCGATGCAGTACAGATACAGCGTTTACATTAGGCTTTTCCCCGCGTAAAGTTACCCCTGCTATATGAGGTGTACATGCGGCGTACCAATGTTAAGTATGGACGTCGTTCCCGCGTCGAATTTTGAAAATTTTACGTCGTTTGTGTAAGTCGTTCGCGAATAGGGCTGGGCGTCATTTACGTTCACGCCGAAAGCATTGGCTTCTTGCGGGTTAATTTGGAGCATGCGCACTGGTATACTTTTACGGACGGCGCATGCGCCGTTCGTAAAAAGCGCCATTTACGTGGGGTCACATTAAATTTAAATAACACGCGCCCACATCTACCACATTTGAATTAAGCGGGCTTACGCCGGCCTATTTACGCTACGCCGCCGCAACTTTGGTTTGAGAATACGGCACTTGCCTGTCAAAGTTGCGGAGGTGTAACGTAAATAGGATACGTTACGCCCGCACAAAGATACGCGCATCTATGTGAATCCGGGCCGGTGTGTATAGAAAAAAATTAATACAAGTGCTCCAGTCCCTGCTACAGAGAAACACCCCCAAAACAGGATATTACTCCCTCCATGCTTTACTGTAGGATTGTTGTTATTTGGATGGTGAGCTGTATTGGATTTCCACCAGACATATTGTTTGGTGTTGAGGCCAAATAATTCAATTTTAGCCTCATCTGACCTGAACACTTTTTTTTTATTTGGCCTCAGTATCTTCAAGGTGCATTTGAGGTGGTCAGATGAGACAAAATTTGAATTAAACTGGAACTAAGAAGTCCCCTATGCATTGGCATGGGCAGTGACAGATGTTTTTTTTTTAGAGAGAGACATCAGGGGTCTATGAGACCACTTATTTCTCCCCTGCCCTCCAAAGTAGCTACGCAAGCAAAGATTGTGGAGAGCACAGAGCTGTAGATGAAGGCACGTGATTGATGACAAAACGCACAGGGAGGTGTCAGGTGACATCACAGACCGGGACGAGGCGGATCGGCAAGTACAACACTGACACACGCTGGATGCTTTTTGGATGCATTTAACAAGTTACCACCTTGTGAGTGTTATTTTAATGTGTGAATAAAGTGATTGACATATTACACTATGGTGGTCTGTATGTGGTGCTGAGCTCTGTCTACATAAACCCTCAGAAATACCACAGCCTGAGCTTGAGCGGAGCAGAGGGAGAGGACACTGCAGAGGTGTACATTAAAGGGAAAGTCTGTTGTTACCGTCCCTGGACAGGTTACACACTTGATCACGGTGGTTTCATTAAAGTGGTTGTAAACCCAAACTAACACCTGCAAGACAAAGGCATAATGAGCTAGTTTGCATAGCATAGTTTAGTCAATATTTGCAGTGTTGACCCTTCTTTTTCAAGACCTCTGCGATTCCCCCCAGCATGCTGTCACTCAACTTCTGGGCCACATCCTGACCGATGGCTGCCCCCCATTTTTACATACCGTATTTATCTGGGTATTGCGCGCTCCGGCGTATAGCGCGCACCCCTAATGTAGACCCGTTTTTCCTGTAAAAAAAAGATTTTAATATTTACAGCTTTGGTGTCTTGCCCGGCGTCCGTCTGTGGCCTCGGTGGTGTCCTCCCGGCTTCTCCCGTGCTGTCTCAGAGTCGGATCCTCGCTTCCCGCGCTCAGTTTGAAGCCTCTGTACGCTGAATGTATGTAATTGGCCTCAAGTAACACCTGAGCGCAGGAGGTGCTGTCTGCTCCACACTGCCGGGATACACTCGCTGGTGGGCACCGGTACTACGGCCCAAGGATCCAACAGTGCCACCAGCAGGTGAGTCCTCTCACTACAGGTCCTGAGTGTAGGAAGACACCCGTTGGTGGACACGGGTACTGCGATCCAAGAGACCGACAACGCCACCAAAGGGTGAACCCTTTCCTGACAGTTACAAAGCTGTAGGGGCGAATAGTTGTCAAGTCACATCTTTTGAAGACATACTGGCACCTAATAGGAATGTTGATAAAGTGGTTTGGACAATTTGGTAAAAGGAGTATGGGGACATTTTGGGCAAACCATTATGGGTTTGTAATTTTAAAAGGGATATAAACCCTGTATTCTCACTTCAGAAGAAGTCAGGGTGAATTGAGTAAAAAGGCCCATCAATTATACAATTGCAAAGTTGGAGGGCAAGTAGTGGACTAGTCATCTCTTAATGGGAAGGACCAATATAACCAAAGCCACCAATCTACACACCTTCTTGGGTAGAATTTGTTTTTGGAGACTACACAAAGTTATTTTGGTCCACGTCTGAATTTTGTATTTTTTTGGCAAACTCAAGAACTCCCATCTCACTCCTTCCTATGGAGTCCTGACTGACGCCGCGCCGCCACCGACAAGGGGTATTTTCAGCTTTAACTTAATACTACGTTGAGACGATCCTCAGTGTCCAAGGCATCAAGGTTGTTCCTAATTTCCCGTAAACCTGTCATGAAGCCCATCAAGCCTGATCAAACTCTAACTGCTGAATATTATCCCAGCCTTGGCGGCTTTCCCACAGATGTTGCACTTTCCCGAATGCTGAAAGATTGATACGTTCCACATGTTACGGTATCACGCTTCCCGGCTGAACATCTTTACTTCTCTCCTCCAGCTATTTCTCTGCCCTGGTGTCTCTTCCAGGCTCACCTTAAAGAGAAACTCCAGTCATCGAAAAAAAAAGGTTAAAGCAGTTGCACTTGACTGCCGACCCATAAGCTATGCCTGGCTTGGTCCTTTAAGACAGGCATGTCCAAAGTCCGGCCCGGGGGCCAATTGCGGCTATATACTCTATTTATCGGTGCTGCCTCGGAGGGGACAGGAAGGGGCGGGGAATGAGTGCTGTCAAATTACCGTATTTATCGCCGTATACCGTCCACTATACATGGCAAAATCGTGGGTGCGCGGTATACGCCGATACCCACTTTCCCGTGCCGAGTTTTGAATACTGCGACATATACCGAGCGCAGTACACTCGGTGTTATGTATCACGTACCTGGTAACCAGAGCCCGGTGGTAGGAGTAGGCCTCTCTTACAACTCCGGCTTGTGAGCTGCTGGATATGGAACAGCAGACTCAGAAGCCTGGCGGGGTAGGAGTGCTGGCTGGCTTGATAGGTGAGTAGATGCAGACCACTGCTGGAAGTGTAGACGGGAGCTGGAACCGGAAGTGGGGTCCGTGACACAGGCAGAAGATTCACAGCAACAACTGAGAAGGCAAGCTGGTAAGTAGATAGCAGACGGAAGCAGGGTCAAAACAAGCCGGATCACAATAGAGAGTTCAGGTATTCAGATGGGATAAGCAGGAGAGTAATCGTTGTGCAGGCAGGTAGGTCAGGCAACAGTGGATCAATCAGAGGTAGGTCGATAGCAGCCGAGGTCGGGATCGGAGAGGTGCGGAAGGTCAAACAAGCCGGGTCAAATAGGTGATAGCAGGTAATCAGGTTTCTTCAGGGTAACAGCGTTCAGAGACTGTAGATCAGACAGCAATGTGCTGGAGCTGTCAGTGTCCATTTAAAGCCGTTTTGGCGCCAAGAAGTCAGCGCGCATGCGCGCGCCCCGCTGCGCGCGCTCCCGGCGTGCACGCGCGCGCCGTTAACGCACGCGCGCGCACCACAGGCACAGGACGGTGCGCGATTGCGCGCCGCTGATTTAACCCTCTGGAAGGATTCCGGGATTGAGAGGTGAGTCCCTGACATTGCCCCCCCCCAAGGGGCAGCCTCCGGATGCCTAGTCGGGCCATCTTGTCAGGATGATCAAGAAAAAATGAACGTACCAATCTTCTGGCATGGATGTTGCTTTCAGGTTCCCAGGAGTTTTCTTCTGGTCCGTAGCCTTTCCATTTAATCAAAAATTGGTTCTGTCCTTGTCGCCTTCTACAATCCAGGATGGCTTCTACTACATATTCCTCGCATCCGTCAACATGAACTGGTTCAGGAGGCCTTGTACCCCTATTAGGGAAGGGATCAGGAGCTGCAGGTTTCAATAAAGAGACATGGAATACAGGGTGCACTTTAAGAGAATCAGGTAAAGAAAGTTCATATGAAACCGTGTTAATTCTCCTTTTGACCGGAAAGGGTCCCATAAATTTGGGTCCCAATTTTTTAGAAGGACAAGCTAACCTGAGGTTACTGGTAGAAAGCCATACCTGGTCCCCTGTTTTCAGATCCAGTTCTCCTTTCCTTTTTTTGTCAAAGAACCTCTTGCTGTCAGCCTGGGCCTTGGTTACAGCTTCCTGTAGTAATTTGGTGTTCTGTTTGAGGAATTCCACTGTATTCTGTACTGCCGGTACTGAAGATTCTGAAAGAAAATCTGGTAGAAAAGTTAGGTTGAAACCATAATTGGCAAAAAAGGGAGATTGACCCGTGGCAGAATGACTGGCGTTGTTGTAGGCAAATTCTGCTAGGGGTAGCAGAGAGACCCAATCATTCTGAGAAAACGTAGTGAAGCACCTGATGTATTGTTCCAGAGTCTGATTGGTTCGTTCAGTTTGCCCATTGGTCTGGGGGTGATATGCTGAAGAAAGAGCGAGTTCAATTTGTAATATTTCACAGAGGGCCTTCCAAAACCGAGAGGTAAATTGAACTCCTCTGTCTGATACTATGTTGGAGGGTACCCCATGCAACCTAACGACTTCTTTAATAAAGACACGAGCAGTTTCAACGGCAGAAGGTGTGTTCTTTAGAGGGAGGAAATGGGCCATTTTGGTCAAACGGTCCACGATCACGAAAATTGCAGTACAGTCTTCGGAGCAAGGAAGCTCTACGATGAAATCCATGGCTATCATTTTCCATGGTCTGTCGGGTACTGGTAAGGGTTTCAATAAACCCCAGGCTTGGTTTCGAGGTGTCTTGTTCCGATTACAAATAGGGCATGTGCTGATGTATGATTTGCAGAAATTCTCTAATCCAGGCCACCAAAAGGTGCGACGCACCAGCTCTAGTGTCTTACGAACCCCAAAATGTCCTGCCATTGGATGGTCGTGGAGGTGTTTCAGAACCTCTACTCGGATGTCTTCAGGGACAAAAATCTGGCTTCCTCTCCAGAATAGTCCATCTCGGGATTCTAAAGAAATGTTGGGAGGTTTGGAAGAGTCTGAAGATGCTCTCCGGAGCAGGGAAAGTAGGTCAGTGTGCAGTAGCAAGAAACTGTTCTCTGGTAGGATGGTGTCAGGAGTGGAGGTATCTTTTGGATTGTCATGCATTCTGGACAGGGCATCTGGCTTGATATTCTTAGAGCCTGGGCGATAAGTGATGTGGAAGCAAAAACGGGAGAAGAAGAGTGCCCACCGAGCCTGTCGGGGCTTCAATCGCTTGGCTGATCTTAAATATTCCAAGTTTTTATGGTCCGTATAAATTAGCACAGGGTGTGAAGCTCCTTCCAATAAATATCTCCACTCTTCCAAAGCGGCCTTGATGGCCAATAACTCACGATCACCTACGTCATAGTTTTTCTCCGCAGGGGAGAGTTTTCGGGAAAAGAAACCTACGGGATGTATCAGGTCTTTGTCTCCCATGCGTTGGGAGAGAACGGCCCCCACTGCGACTTCGGAGGCGTCTACCTCAAGAAGGAAGGGTAGAGCCGGGTTTGGGTGGCTGAGAATTGGGGCGGTCGTGAAGAATCTTTTTAGCGTGTCGAAGGCTTCTTGTGCCTCAGGATTCCAACGGAAACGGAAGTTTTGTTTTGTAAGCTGTGTAATGGGAGCAACAATGGTAGAAAATCCTTTGATAAAACGTCTATAGAAATTTGCAAAGCCTATAAAACGTTGGACCCCCTTCTTGTCCAGGGGCACCGGCCAGTCCAGAATAGCAGACACTTTCTTGGGGTCCATCTCAATTCCTGTCGGGGAGATCACTAGGCCCAAAAATTGGATGGTATGCAACTCGAATTCACATTTTTCTGCTTTCGCATATAGACCGTGTAGACGAAGACGATTCAAAACCTTCCGGACATGCTCTCGATGTTGATTTAATGAGCCCGAGAAGACCAGGATATCATCCAGGTAGACGATGACAAAAATATCTAAAAAGTCTCTGAACACGTCATTGACGAAATGCTGAAAGGTGGCAGGAGCATTGCATAACCCGAATGGCATGACTAAATACTCGTAGTGACCATACCGAGTACGGAAAGCAGTCTTCCATTCGTCACCGTCCCTGATGCGAATTAGGTTGTAGGCCCCCCTCAGGTCCAGTTTAGTGAAGATAGTAGCGAACCTTAATTTTTGAAACAGTTCGGGTATCAGTGGCAATGGATAACGGTTCTTAACCGTGATGTTATTGAGCTCTCGATAGTCGATGCACGGGCGAAGGGTCTGATCCTTTTTAGCGACAAAAAATATACCAGCACCTGCTGGTGAGGTGGATGGACGAATGAACCCCTTATTTAGGTTCTCGTCGATGTAGATTTTTAGAGCATCTTGTTCCTTCTCGGATAGGGGGAAGATGCGCCCAAAAGGGATCTCGGCCCCAGGAAGTAATTCTACCGGGCAATCATAGGGGCGATGAGGAGGTAGGGAATCGGCCCCCTTTTTACTGAAGACATCGAGGAACTCATGATAGGGCTCCGGAACAGACTGAAATAAACTGGGGTCGGTGTTCAGACATAACAGAGTTGGAGAGAAACTGGAAGATCCAGGAAGGCAGTGTTCCAGGCAGTATTGGGAAGGGAATTGTAAAGTTCCAGAGACCCAGTCAATCTGGGGGTTGTGGACCCGGAGCCAGGGGATGCCAAGGATCACTGGAAACAAGGGTGAAGAGATTACATCCAGAATTAATAATTCCCTATGATTAGCGGAAGTAGAAGCAGGTAGAGGAAGGGTTTCTTGGGTCACTTGACCCGATTTAATGTGGGATCCGTCGGCCAGGAAAACTGAAAGCCTGAAGTCTTTCTTTCGAAGAGGAATGTGGTGCAGACTGGCAAAGGTGGCATCAATAAAACAACTGCAGGCGCCGGAGTCAATGATTGCGTTGACCGGAATCGTTCTTCCTGGGAGCTGTAAATACAGAGAAAGAGCAAGGTGTGTTGTATTGGTTGAGAGAGTAGAGACGTTGACAGGAACAGAAAAACGACACTTACGCATCTTGATGGGGCAGTTGGCGACATAATGACCGGGTTCACCACAGTAGAGGCACAAATTTAGCTGCCGACGACGTGTTCGTTCTTCTGGAGGCAGAGTGGGTCGCATGACCCCAAGTTGCATAGGCTCTGAGGTATCAGGAGGAGAGCTGGCCGCACTAGAATGGACGGGTGGTTGGTAGCGAGAGGCAGGCAGGGGTGCTTTAGTAGTGACCCATACAGGGCGACTTAGATGAGAAGATCGCTCTGCTCGTCGCTCTCGTAGGCGTCGGTCAATCTGTATGGATTTATCAATTAAGTCCTCCAAGGTATCAGGAATCCCAATACGGGCCAACTCATCCTTTAAGTTTTCTGAAAGTCCCAAACGGAATTGATGACGCAGAGCTGCGCTGTTCCACTGGGTGTCCGCACTCCAGCGGCGAAAGTCCGAAACATACTCCTCAACGGCTCGGCGGCCTTGTTGAAGCGCAAGCAGGGCGGCCTCAGCGGTAGCAGTTCGCTGAGGATCGTCATAGAGTTGTGCCATGGCCTGAAAGAAAGCAAGTAGAGTCTCAGTGTTGGTGCCATTTTCCTCCAATAGTCGGTGCGCCCAGGTTAGAGGCTCTCCTTGAAGAAGCGACACCACAAATCCCACCTTTGTGGCTTCTAAAGAGAAAGTCCTAGGTTGGAGAGCAAAATATAATTGGCAGGTGTTGCGGAAGTTCTGGAATTTGGAGCGATCCCCAGTGAATCGCTCTGGCATCGGAACCCTGGGTTCGGGTGGTAGCATCACTACAGTTGGAGCAGCGGCTGATGAAGACGATCTGGCGGAAGATTCAGGAGTTGCGTCTCCGGACAGATTCAGTCGCATGTAGCCGTCCTGTAGATTTTTAACAGCTTGGGTGAGAGATGCGAGGTGTTTACAAATCTCCTCCATTGCTGGGGCCACTCCTGAGGGCTCTGACATGGCTGTCTGATACTGTTATGTATCACGTACCTGGTAACCAGAGCCCGGTGGTAGGAGTAGGCCTCTCTTACAACTCCGGCTTGTGAGCTGCTGGATATGGAACAGCAGACTCAGAAGCCTGGCGGGGTAGGAGTGCCGGCTGGCTTGATAGGTGAGTAGATGCAGACCACTGCTGGAAGTGTAGACGGGAGCTGGAACCGGAAGTGGGGTCCGTGACACAGGCAGAAGATTCACAGCAACAACTGAGAAGGCAAGCTGGTAAGTAGATAGCAGACGGAAGCAGGGTCAAAACAAGCCGGATCACAATAGAGAGTTCAGGTATTCAGATGGGATAAGCAGGAGAGTAATCGTTGTGCAGGCAGGTAGGTCAGGCAACAGTGGATCAATCAGAGGTAGGTCGATAGCAGCCGAGGTCGGGATCGGAGAGGTGCGGAAGGTCAAACAAGCCGGGTCAAATAGGTGATAGCAGGTAATCAGGTTTCTTCAGGGTAACAGCGTTCAGAGACTGTAGATCAGACAGCAATGTGCTGGAGCTGTCAGTGTCCATTTAAAGCCGTTTTGGCGCCAAGAAGTCAGCGCGCACGCGCGCGCCCCGCTGCACGCGCTCCCGGCGTGCACGCGCGCGCCGTTAACGCACGCGCGCGCACCACAGGCACACGACGGTGCGCGATTGCGCGCCGCTGATTTAACCCTCTGGAAGGATTCCGGGATTGAGAGGTGAGTCCCTGACATTCGGTTATAGTCGGGCAGTCTCGGCTCCTTCCGCGGTCACGTCCTGGACTTACAGGACGTCAGCGCGGGTAGCCGAGCATTGCCGACAATACACGAGTGTACTGCGCTCTGTATATGTCGGCGCAGTATTCAAACTCGGCGCGGGAAATGAGCGGGGAGGACGCGAGGACGCCGCAGAAGGACGCCGGACCCGCCGAAGAGGACACCGGACCCGTCGCAGAAGGACACCCCAAGCCGCAGAAGGACACCCGAAGCCGCAGAAGGACACCCGAAGCCGCAGAAGGACGCCGGACCCGCCGAAGAGGACACCGGAACCCTCCGCAGAAGGACACCTGAAGCCGCAGGACACCCGAAGCCGCAGAAGGACGCCGGGCCCGCCGAAGAGGACACCCGAAGCCGCAGAAGGACGCCGGACCCGACGAGGCCGCCGATGGACGCCGCGCAAGACACCAAAACTGTAAGTACAAAACAATTTTTTTTTCCACAGGATTCGGGGCATCTTTAGGGTTGCGCGGTATACGCGGGAGGGCGTTATACCACGATAAATACGGTACATACAGGAGAATCTCTGTAATAGGAAGTCTCGTCTCCTGTGCTGCCATTGGACAACTCCTCTGTCTATCATAGGAGGCGGGACATTGTATTAAAGAGGCTGCTGTGTAAACAGGAGATTCTCCTGTATGTAATCTGTTGGCGCTCGTCCCGCCTCCCCTCCGAGGCTGCAGATGGGCATCGATCAGGCTGCATTCACGGCAATGGAGAGGCTGCATTCATGGCAATGGCAAGGCTGCATTCATGGCAATGGCAAGGCTGCATTCATGGGCAATGACCCTTATTTTGCTTCACAGTTCCTTATTAACATTTTTTTCTTGAAACTTCCCTCCTAAGGTTAAGGTGCGTGTTATACGCCAATAAATACGGTATATCCAAATAATACGTCTGAGCTCATCTCTTCACCACACACAGCCACAAAGGCAAGAGAATTCTTGTTGGGCCGTGTATTAGTTGCTCGGGCAAACACACTTAGACCAAATTTTAATGGTTCAAAGAATGTCAGCAAAATGTTCGGCCCTTACGCATGTTCACTTCATCACATCTGGCCCTCTTTGAAAAAAGTTTGGCCACCCCTGCTTTCAGAGTTCCATGTGCTATATAAGCTGATCACTGAGAATCTCATTTTGGATGGCTTTTTTTTTATTATTTCCAATGGTAGAGAAAGTGGAGTTTCACTTTAAGGATCCATATCAGAAACGGGAGCAACAAAGGAAAAAGCATGTTCGTTGTGCGTTCGGCGAAGGAAGGGGTGGGGGGGGATTTTGCCTTTGAGTTACCAATGTGCATAGCAGCTCATAAACTACAAGCCCTGAAAGTTATTGGGGTCTGGATTTTGATCTCAATAAAGCATCGTCGTCAAGCCTTGGGTTTAACTTCAAGCTCCAGATGTGAATAATAACAATAATAATACATTGTATTTATGTGGCATTTCCAATTCGAAAACACTTTGCAATAAGACTTCATGAGGCATTTATACCTGTGTGCAGGAGAGCTGGCAAAAAATGCAGCCCAATATTGTTTTGTAAATTAAAGTGAGATTAAAGCTTTTTTTTTTATTTATGTGGAACTACAGGAATTTGCTTTTATACATCCCATGCAAAAAAAATGAAGAGGCAGACTGGGGGGAGGGCAACTGCCCCCTCCCCCCCCCCCCCAACCAGGGCTGCTCTAATGCCAAATAATCTTCCTTTCGCAGACATGCCTAAAGGCTGCATGGTGAAGAGGAGTAAAAAGTCCCCGCTGGGGTTCTACCGACTTCGGGATGAGGACAGAGTGCATTGATGGTGTATGCCGTGTCCAAGCAGAGGCTGGCTCCGTGTCTCACCGGAGGCTCTCCTCCCCCCGACCAGCCCCGACCGAGCCATCCCAGCCCCCCTGCAGCCCCCTGCCGGCCAGTTCAGGAAACCCGAGTCGGTGCAGCAGGCGATGTCCAGCCCGACCCACTCGGTGAGCAGATAGGGCCAGATTCACAGAATCTCTGAAACGCCGTCGTATCTCTCAGGCCGAGTACTCACGGCAGGACATGTCCGATGAAAACGGTCTGCAGACCGTTTCCATCGGACATGTCTGGCCGTGGCCTGCCCGGGGACTTCTGTTCGATGGCTATACACACCATCGAACAGAAGACCGCGCGTAAACAATACGCGGGGCGTGTCCGCGGTGTCGACGCGTCGATGACGCGGTGTTGCCGCGACAATGACGCGCCGGCGTGGGCGGCCTGCCTTGAAAATGCTTCCACGCATGCGTCGAAGTCATTCGACGCATGCGAGGGATGGCGGGCGGCAGGACATGTACGGTAGGTCTGTACAGACGACCGTACATGTCCGGGCGGACAGGTTTCCAGCGGACTGTTTTAAAGCAAGTCCGGGAAACAGTTGTCTGCTCAGAAACGGTCTGTCAGACAATTGTTTGCTGGAATCCTGTCCGCGCGGCTGTACACACGACGGAACATGTCTGCTGAAATTGGTCTGCCGACCAGTTTCAGCAGACATGTTTGGTCGTGAGTACGGGGCCTTAGAGTATCTATGCGACTGATTCATAGAATCAGGTTACGCATAGATAGCCCTAAGATCCGACAGGTGTAAGTGTCTTACACCGTCGGATCTTAGAATGCAATACCGCGGCCGCCGCTGGGTGGAGTTCGCGTCGTATTCCAGCGTCGGGTATGCAAATTAGGTTTTACGGCGATCCACGACGGTTTTTCGCGTTCGTTACGTCGTTGCTAGTCTAGTTTCCCGTCGCAAAGTTAGTCGTCGTTTTACCTGCCCTAACTTTACACAGCCCATGTTAAAGTATGGCCGTCGTTCCCGCGTCGAATTTCACATTTTTTTTTTCTTGCGTAAGACGTCCGGGAATATGAAAGTACGCTACGCACGTCGCCGTTCGAAAAAATGACGTCACTTCGCGCAAAGCACGGCGGGAATTTCAAAACGGAGCATGCGCAGTAGGTCCGGCGCGGGAGCGCGCCTAATTTAAATGGCACACGCCCCTTTGAATTACGCGGGCTTACGCCGGAGGCGTAGTGCTTGGTGAATCAGGCACTTGCGATGAAAACTTGCGGCGGTGTAACGTATATACGATACGTTATGCCGCCGCGATTCTACGTGAATCTGGCCCATAGTACCTGGAGTGGAGCTTCAGCCTGGGATGGAGGCCAAGAGGTCAGGAGGAGACAGGGAAGGGGTAAAGTGGGTCAGGGACCGAGCCGCTGCACCTTGGGCCTCTGCATTATACTTGCCCCCTCAGGGGCAGACACTGCTGTCTGTGTCCTCATTAGGAAGCCGTGGAGGGGTGGGGAGTGGCTGTCTCAGAGTCTCAGCAGCTCGCTGAGATGCTGAGACTGCCATCAATTAAGGCAGCTGGCGGAACCCGACTTGGAAGATGTGATGACGCGCTGCCCCGACTGATGGCAGTGACGTCAGCGGAGAGCGGACTTCAGACCACTCTCCACTGAAAACGGGTCACAGGAGTGCGAAATTAATTGCACTCCTGTGACCCAGAGGAGAAGCCCAGCCTAAAAATCTCAGGCTGGACTTCTCCTTTAAGGTAAAAAAACATCTGACAATTACCGGCCCCCTAGCCCCCCCCCCCCTCGTTTTACTTACCTGAGCCCTGGAATGTCCCACGAGGAGGATGTGCTATATCTTTGCTCTCGACTGGATAGATTGATAGCAGCACAGCCATTGGCTCCCGCTGCTCTCAATCAAAAAAATAAATTATGCCCGGAACCCCGCTTTAAAGGGGAGTTCCACCCACAATTTCACTTTTTAAATATAAATACCCCTGTAATACACAAGCTTAATGTATTCTAGTAAAGTTAGTCTGTAAACTAAAGTCCGTTTTGTTAGGTTGTTACAGCATTTAAATAATTTATAATCTAGAAATAGACCGTGGCCATCTTAAGTGTGGGCATCATGAAGCCAGACTGTATGACTTCCTGGATTTCAGCTTTGCATATCTCGCACATGCTCAGTGCACAAGCAGTGTAATAGGTTTCAGTCAGGTTTGCAAGGACTACTGGGAAACATGATGCCTATCCCAGAAACCCTTGCAAATAGCCTAGGCAAATAAGGAGGAGGAAGTAATGAAGGACTACAAAATAAAGGTATTTACAAGCAACAAATTAAATAAAAATTGTCCATTCTGAACACTATGAGATTAGAGCATGCAGCACAGACCAACATAAAAAAATGGGTGGAACTCCACTTTAAGCCACATTAAAAGACCCACTCTTTGCTGAATGGAATTTTTTTGCATGGGTACATTTCTCCCATAGCAGTGCCCAGCTACCCATGTTAACAAAAGCTTGCTTTCCGTGGACTTCAATGGGATGTGGTCAGACAAGTGAAGACATATCCCAGACGCTGCGTTGCGGGATTTCTGCCAGCGCAGTTCGCCACAGCAAAAAGTGATCTTCACCAACATAATCAATGTTGTCTTACTTGTGGCAACCAATACAAAACAAATGCAATTTTGTTCTAACTGGATGGTACCACTAACCATAGCGTGCCTTACCCGCAGGTACCTCGCCTTGGGATTCAACCCACAAAAAGTCGTCCTGACCCAAATCCTGCAATTTACAATGAGAAATAATAATTGCTGAGAGAAAATCAATTATGTCAATTTATTTGTACAGTGTAGCCCAATTGCACAATTCAGATTAAAACAATTTATTTATTCATATTTACAGCGTAAAATAAGTATTAAACACGTCACCATTTTTCTAGCCAAATATATTTCTAAGTGCCCATTCACACAGGGGCGGCACGACTTCGGGGGCGACTCGGCAAGGCGTCCTGAAGACGACTTCAGAGGCGACTTTCAAAATGACTTCTGTATGCAATGCAAGTCGCCCCCAAAGTTGTACAGGAACCTTTTTCTTAGTCGGAGCGACTTGCGTCACACCTATTAGAACGGTTCTATTGAATAGAATGGGACGCGACTTGTCAGGCGGCTGTCGCCCCTGACGAGTCACCCCTGTGTGAACCGGCTCTTAACATGAAATTCTCACCACACGTCGGTAACAACCCATGCAATCCATATATATAGGCAGATTCAGTAGATACGCCAGCCTAAGTCTGAATCTGCGCCAACGCAAATTTAAGCGTATTCTGGTAACCAGATACGCTTAAATTAGGCTAAGATACGAGCTGCGTAAGTGTCTTACACAGTCGTATCTTAAAGTGTAATTTTTAGGCTGGTCGCTAGGTGGCGCTTCCATTGCGTTCAGCGTAGAATATGTAAATCACTAGATACGCCTATTCACGAACGTACGCCCGGCCGACACAGTATAGATACGCCGTTTACGTAAGGCATTTTCAGGCGTAAAGTTATTCCATCAAATAGCTGGACTAGTAATGTTAAGTATGGCCGTCGTTCCCGCTTCGAAATTTGAAAATTTTACGTCGTTTGCGTAAGTCGTCCGTGAATAGGGCTGGACGTAATTTACGTCCACGTCGAAACCAATACGTCCGTGCGGCGTACTTTGCTGCAATGCACACTGGGACATGTACATGGACGGCGCATGCGCCGTTCGTAAATATACATACAACACGCCCCCCACATCCTCATTTGAATCAGGCGCGCTTACGCCGGCCCCATTTACGCTACGCCGCCGTAACTTAGCAGGCAAGTACTTTGTGAATACAGTACTTGCCTTGCTAACTTACGGCGGCGTAGTGTAAATACGATACGCTACGCCGCCGCAAGGATGCGCCCGCCTACCTGAATCCAGCTAATAGATAACAAAACAACGAAGTTCAGAAATTAAGTTCTGTGTAATAAAATGGGATGACGCAGGGAAAAAAGTATTGAACACATGAAGAAAGGGAGGCGCAAAAAGGCATGGAAAATCAAGACACCAGCTGAAATCTATCAGTAATTAGAAAGCAATCCTGCCCCTTGTCAGAGACCCGCGATCGCCTAGTATAGAGGCAGAACGGGGATCTGCCAGTGTAAACAAGGCATATCCTCGTTCTGACCGGGGACATGTCAGAGATTTTCTGTTCCCAGTGATCTCTGTCATGTCCCAGTGAGCCCATCCCCCCTACAGTTAGAACACACTTAAGAGGATACCAAAGGTTTGTTTTTTAAAACAAAAAATAACAAACAGATCATACTTACCTCCACTGTGCAGCTCGATTTGCACAGAGTGGCCTCGATCCTCCTCTTCTGGGGTCCCACAGCTCCTCTGAGGACAGCACAGTGGTGTAGTGGTTAGCGCTTTCATCTGGCAGCAAAAGGGTCGCTGCTTCAAATCCCGACCACAGCACCATCTGATTGGAGTTTGCATGTTCTCCCTGTGTCTGCGTGGGTTTCCTCCGGGTACTCCGGTTTCCTCCCACACTCCAAAAACATGCTGGTAGGTTAATTGGATCCTGGCCAAATTGGCCCAGTATATATGTATATATGTGTGTACGACTGTGTGTCCCAAGCGTGTCAAGATCCAACGGGGTTAATGACCGCACCAGCCGGGAAGACACTGGCTGCAAAAAGCGCCTAGAGGCGATTCAGTTCGCATGTGTAGCGCTATACAAGTCATTCATTCATTCCTCCCCGCAAGAGCTAACCCCCCTCTGGGAAGCTCTCTCCCGAGGGGGTTACCTTCCGGACGCGCTCCCATGTGATACCCATGTGTTGCAGCCATAGTCGCCAAGTGTATGACCCCCTGGCACGCCACGTCATTAATTTGATTGACAGCGGCGGGAGCCATTGGCGACTTATAGCAGGACTGCGACATTACAGCGGACAAATCGGACTCCTAACTTTTTTGGGAGACCAGTGACACTAATACAGTGATCAGTGCTAAAAATATGCAATGTCACTGTACTAATGACACTGGCAGGGAAGGGGTTAACATCATAGGCGATCAAAGGGTTACTGCGTGCCTAGGGAGTGCTTGCTAACTGTGGGGGGATTGCTTTTACTATGGGAAGACAGAGATCTGTGTTCCTGCCTTGTAGGAACACAGGATGACAGCCTTCCCTTGCCACAGAACGGTGATCTGCCTTGTTTACATAAGCAGACCGCCATTCTGCCTGTCTCCCAACATTGCGTCCACTGGACCCACTGATTTGCACCCGCTGTGTCCAATCATAGCAGGGGCGGGTTTCCAGTGGCACGGATGTGCAGGATCACATACAGGTACCTGATCCTGCTCAGGGAAGCCGCTTTGATGCCATATATTTACTGTATACGGTCGTCAAGCGGTTGATGCTTACAGTTGCCACGCAGTGATTCGGCCTTTTGAGAGTTAAAACGGGCAGCGAGGAGACCTCTTAGCCTCCTGACAACCTCTGAAAAGAGCGGTGGCAATGGTGGCATGGACCGAATGAGCCTTTCTATGTACTAGACATGTGCACTGCTAAAAACATGTGTTTGTTTTCGTTTCAGTCTTTTTAATTTTTTTGGAGTCATTCGTTATGATTGCAATTCGTAAATATGTAATTTCTTAAATTCAAAAATTTGTAGTCTTGTAAATTCGTAATTACGTACTGTGACAGGAAGTCGGGTAAATCTGTGGGTGTTGTCACAGACAGGAGATACATTTCTGCCCTGTTTAGACAATACACCAATTATTATCAGGTGTCGGCTGCAGAAGTAGCCAGAAAGATTTAAGGGCGTTGGAAAACTTCAGATGTTTAGAATGAGGCAATTAAGGCCTCTATAAGTAATCCAGAGGATTACTACTAATTGCTGCATCCTGAGGCTTTTTGAGTGAAGGAGAGCAGTGGGCAGAAATACTTCTGAAGCGGTGAGGTGCTCTTGATTTTTCTGTGTGATAAAAATCAAAAAGACTTTTGTTTTTTCGCTGTATGATCAGCAGTGTCTACCCAGCAGTAGGCTCTGCTAGACTCCCTAGATAGGTTCCTGTGTGGTGAAGGTAGACGCCCCAAGTGGCCAGGGTTTATTTTATGTTTGATTTTGGTTATGCTGTTTGGATGCTTGCACTTGTTTCCAGCAAGATGGAAGAATAAACCAAAATCTTTGTTTTCAACCGTCTTCGACTGCCTGTCTGTATAAATTCAGTGTGTAGTGAACCCATCCAGAGGGTCACACACCCCGCTACTGAGCTAACCCCTTACAGTACATTAAAAAATGTGTACATTTTAAAATTTGTAAATTTTAAAATTAGAAAATTTGCAAATTCGAACATTTGCTAATTCGCAAATTTGTAAATTTCAAAATTCGTAAATGAGGAAATTTACGAAATTACGAATTTGAAAGTTTGAAAATTCGTAAATTCAAAAATTCTGAATTTCGAAAAATTGAAAATCTGAAAATGAGAAAGAAAATCCGAAAATTTGAAAAGAACGAAAATCCGAAAAAATCCAAATAATAACTAACTAATAATAACTAACTATTAAATTATAGGAATTGGAATTTCCTTTCAAATTTGTCTGTTAGTGAACGTATAGAAATACGAATTTATCCGAAGTTACGAATTGTCTGAAATAACGAATGCCGCATCTAAACGAATGGAACAGAATGAATGAATAATAAATACTAATTAAAAGTTTTTATTACTATTAATTCATTACGTTCCATTCGTTTAGATATGGCATTTGTTATTTCGGATAATTCGTAACTTGGGATAAATTTGTATTTGTTACGTTCACTAACAGCCAAATTTGAAAGGGAATTCGAATTCCTATAATTTATTAGTTAGTTATTTCAGATTTTTCATTGTCAGGTTTTCGAATTTCCGATTTGATGATTCTATGAATTTACGAATTTTATGAATTTATCCGAAGTTGCGAATTATCCGAAATAACGAATGCCGCATCTAAACAAATGGAACTGAATGAATTAATGATAAATAATAAACGTTTTTATTATTATTGGCCCAGATTCAGAGAGCAATTGCGCCTGCGTAACCATAGTTACGCAGCGCAATTGCTGACTTGCTCCGGCGTTACGAATGCTCCTGATTCAGGAACATCGTAACGCCGACTGCAGCCTAAAATCTGCGTGGCATAAGGCTCTTATGCCACGCATATTTTAGGCTGCATTCTTGCGATGCCCACTAGGGGGCGCTCCCATTGTGCTCAGTGTATAGTATGCAAATTGCATACTAACACCGATTCACAATGTTGCGCGAGCCCTGCGTACGCAAGTTACGTCGTTTCCGTACGGCGTGTTTAGCGTAAGGCTGCCCCTTCTAATAGTAGGGGCAGCCAATGCTAAAGGATACCCGTCGTTCCCGCGTTGCGAGATTTGAAATCTACGTCGTTTGCGTAAGTGATTCGTGAATGGCGCTGGACGCCATTCACGTTCACTTGGAAGCAAATGACGTCCTTGCGACGTCATTTGCCGCAATGCACGTCGGGAAAGTTTCCCGACGGAGCATGCGCTCTACGCTCGGCGCGGGAGCGCGCCTAATTTAAATGATTCCCGCCCCCTACGGGATCATTTACATTAGGCGCCCTTACGCAGGGCAAGTTTACACAGCGCACCCGCAATTTACGGAGCTACTGCTCCGTGAATCGCAGATAGCGCAGTAAATTTGCGGGGGCGCAGGGCAAAAACGCTGCCCTGCGCCTCCGCAAATAAGGGGCAAATCTCTTTGAATCCGGGCCACTATTTATTATTATTGTTATTATTTATTATTATTAATTCATTCCATTCCATTTGTTTAGATGCAGCGTTCGTTATTTCGGATAAATCGTGACTTCAGATAAATTCATATTCGTTACGTTCACTAACAGCCAAATTTGAAAGGAAATTTCAGTTCCTATGATTTAATAATTAGTTATTTCCGATTCTTGAATTTTCAGGTTTTCGAATTTCCGATTTGATGATTCTATGACGTTTTAACCACTTCCCGCCCGGTCAATAGACAATTGACGTCCGGGAAGTGGTTCTGAAATCCTGACTGGACGTCTATTGACGTCCAGCAGGATAACATGCCGGCGCAGGCCCGTGGGGGCGCGCAGCACGGCGATCGGTGGTGCGGGGCGATCGTTTGACACCCTGCATCTCCGATCTCGGTAAAGATCTCGGTGCCCATCAGTGCCGCCTTATCAGTGCCCATCAGTGCAGCCATATCAGTGGCCATAATTGAAGAAGACAATTTACTGATTAAAAGAAAATTTTACAGAAAAAATAAAAACTATGGCCCGGATTCACATACAGCGGCGCACAATTATGCTGCCGTAGCGTATCTCTGATACGCTACGCCGACGCAGCGCATGGAGGCAAGCATTGAATTCACAAAGCACTTCCTCCCAAAACTGCGCTGGGTTTCCAAGGCGTAAGTCGGCGTAAGTGGAAGTAGGCGTGAGCCATGCAAATGAGGCGTGACCCCATGCGAATGAAGGGCCGAGCGCCAGAAAGATACGTATAAAAAAAGGGCGCATGCACCGTCCCGTGGACGCATCCCAGTGCGCATGCTCACAATCATGTCGGAACAACTGCCTACGGCGTGAACGTAACCTACGCCTAGTCATATTCACGTCCAACGTAAACTACGTAAAATACGCGGGCTTGAGTTCCCTGGTGCAGACCTTTCCATGTCTGCTGCTGAGTTACAGCTGCTTTATGGGGCTTAACTTAACGCCGGACGTACAACTTACACGCACCAGTCATAGCCTGCGTCGGGCGCATGTACGATCGTGAATCGGCGTATCTCCCACATTTGCATATTTGAATAGAAAATCAATGGGAGCGCCAAATGCGTCCAACGTAATTATGCGCCCACTCTACGCCGGCGTAGGCAAGTTACGTCGGTCGGATGAAGCCTGTTTTTAGGCGTATCTTAGTTTGTGGGTACGGCGCACAGATACGACGGCGCATATTTGCACTTACGCGGCGTATCTCGAGATACTTTGGCGCAAGTGCTTTGTGAATCCGGGCCTTCATTTATTTATTTTTAAATCGGTCTTTTTTTAGTTGTTGCGCAAAAAATAAAAACCGCAGAGGTGATGAAACACCACCAAAAGAAAGCTCTATTTGTGGGAAAAAAATGATAAAAAAATTGTTTGGGTACAGTGTAGCATGACCGCGTAAGTGTCATTCAAATTGCGGCAGTGCTGAAAGCTCAAAATTGACTTGGGCAGGAAGGTGCGTAAGTGCCTGGTATGGAAGTGGTTAAATTCACGAATTTTATGGTTTTTTTTTTCGAAGTTGCAAATAATCCGAAATAACGAATGCCGCATCTAAACGAATAGAACAGAATTAATTAATAATAAATAATAATAAACGTTTTTATTATTATTATTATTGTTATTTATTATTAATTCATTCTGTTCCATTCGTTTAGATGCGGCATTCGTTATTTCGGATAATTCGTAACTTCGGATAAATTTGTATTTATTACGTTCACTGAAAGGAAATTCCAATACTTATAAATTAATAGTTAGTTATTTTCAGATTTTTCGAATTTCAGAATTTCCGATTTTGATGATTTTATGAATTTTACGAGTTCACCCATTTATTAAATTTTTTTTTTTTTCCTTAGATTCCTGCTCGTTTGGTCTAGGGGAATCGGCTATTTGTTTTAAAATATGAGCAGTACTTACCCGTTTTCGAGATGCATCTTCTTCCGTCGCTTCCGGGTATGGGTCTTCGGGAGCGGGCGTTCCTTCTTGATTGACATTCTTCCGAGAGGCTTCCGACGGTCGCATCCATCGCGTCACTCGTAGCCGAAAGAAGCCGAACGTCGGTGCGGCTCTATACTGCGCCTGCGCACCGACGTTCGGCTTCTTTCGGAAAATCGTGACGCGATGGATGCGACCGTCGGAAGCCTCTCGGAAGACTGTCAATCAAGAAGGAACGCCCGCTCCCGCAGCCCATACCCGGAAGCGACGGAGAGGATGCATCTCGTAAACGGGTAAGTACTGCACATATTTTAAAACAAATAGCCGATTCCCCTAGACAAAACGAGCAGGAATCTAAGGCTAAAAAGTGCTCTCTAAGGGTGAACCCCCGCTTTAAGAATTTTCAAACTTACGAATTTTCACATTTAAAAATGTTCAACTTTAAAATTATTTGAAAAAAATTGTTAATTCTAAATGTTTCCGAATGAATGAATTTGTTGAAATTCATTGGAACGAATCGAATTGCACGCGTCTACTATGTACTTCCTCGGTGTATTGAGCCGTGTTGCCCGGAGTGGACCTTTCCTTTCAAACCAAGAAGCTGGGCTGGGATTGGCTGGAAATCACATAAAAGGAAGTAAAGAGAACACGGAAAGATTAGGATGACACAAATCTGGAAGTTCTTCTCGGACACTTTCCTCGCTCGTCCGCCAGATCTTGTAAAACGTTCGACGTGATGGAGGTTAGAAGAAAGATGCGTGTTCTGTTCTGTGTAGAACAAAGCCAGGCCCTTTCCCTTTGATCAATGGCGGTATCGAATGTACTCCGCGCTCCTCACCGCGGCAGATGAGAACGATTGTGCGGCTCGGCTAGCCTTACATTACAAGGTGCGGCCACTCGGAAAACAGAAGAGCCGTCTTGTACTTTCCTGCCAAAACGATCTCGTCTTCCACATAAAACCGGCTTTATGGCCTTTTCATACCTTTTACAAGGGGAACCGTACCGATGGGAAAATCCGCACCGGGCAGGCGCGGCGCAAGGGGGATCCAAACCCAACTTCCAGATGGAGCGTGGTGGGATCCGCGGCTTTGGTTTGGTTGTCCCCATACAAGTCAATGGGAATGCAAAAGCAGCTTAGAAGCAAGTCAGCTGCAGGTCAAAGGGAGGTCAACTGCAGGTCAGACGCACCAATCAATAAGCTCTATATGATCTCAGAAGCTTCTTAACCGCTTAGCGACCGCCCACCATAGATTTACTGTGGCATTTCAGCCAATTTTCCATATAGTGTATGGCAGGGCCGCCATCAGGGGGGTACAGGCAGTACACCTGTAAGGGGCCCGGTGGTCCCCAGTGGCCCGGATGGCATCCCTCTTTTTTTAATAATTTTTTTTATTTGTTCGTCAGCACCCAAATCCCCCCAACCTCTAAGGGGCCCGGTGGTCCCCAGGGCCCCAGATGGCATCCCCCTATTTTTTTTTTCTTTAATTAATTAATTTTTATATATATTTTTATATATATTTTTTTTCCGTCAGCACCCAATGTCCCCCCCCCCTCGACATCTAAGGGGAACAGATGGCATCCCCCTTCTTTTTTTTTTTGCGGCAGCCCCCCCCCCAGCTACTCGATTCACGGCGCCCCCCATTCTCAATTTTCTGTGCCCCCCCGCTTCTCAACTTGCGACACTCCCCCCCGCTACTTGATTTGCGGTGGCAGCACACCCCCCCCCCCTGTTCTCTGCTCCAGGGGGCCCATGCCTGAAGCTGGGTAAGGGGCCCCAAAATTTTCGATGGCGCTCCTGGTGTATGGCCAGCATTAGGCTTGATTCACATTTATGCATGTTGCTTTTGAGCGTCTCTGCAGTGCTTTTTCCGGGGTATTTTTTTACCGCGATTTTGCCACGATTTGAGTTTTGTGGGGTTTTTGGGGCAAATTTGTTGTGGGGCAGAATAAAAAAAAACGCATTAGGCTTGATTCACATGTACGCATGTTGCTTTTGAGCGTCTCTGCAGTGCTTTTTTTCCCGGGGTCGTTTTTTTTACCGCGATTTTGCCACGATTTGAGTTTTGCGTTTTTTTTGGCGCGAAAAAACGCAAGACGCAAATCGCTGCAAAATTCGCAGTAAAGAAGCACCACATGCTTTTCTGCAGCTTCTCTATTGAAGTCTATTAAGCCAAAAATGCAAAAAAAAAAGAACCAGTTTGCGTTTTAAAAAAAGTCCCCAGTCCTTTCCAAAAACACAACATTTTATGCATGGATGTGCATGTGCTCCATAGGAACCCATGTTAAAAAATAACGTCCTGCGTCTCTCCAAAAAGCATGTAAAAACGCATTGGTATGAACAGAGCCTTATGCCGCGTACAGACGGTCGTTTTTTGTGATGAAAAAAAACGACGTTTTAAAAAACGTCATTTAAAATGATCGTGTGTGGGCAAAACGTCATTTTATGTCTTCAAAAAAACGACCAAAAAAAAATTCGAACATGCTCGAATTTTTTGTGTCGTTTTTCAAAACGTCGTTTTTGTTTCACAGAAATTGACCGTGTGTAGCAAAAAACGACGTTTAAAACGACGTTGTTACACCCGCGCATGCCCAGAAGCTAGTTATGAAGTGAGCTTCAATAGAAAAAAGTGGTGAAACGTAACCTCGCTTTGCTAGAGCATTGTGAAAAAACGATGGTGTGTAGGCAACATCGTTTTTGAAAATGATGTTTCAAAAACGTCGTTTTATTTCACGATTTAAAACGTTGTTTTTTTTCATCACAAAAAACGACCGTCTGTACGCGGCATTAGGCTCCATTCACAACACATTAACGTTTTGGAATTGTGGCGATTCTGCAAGCGATTTCAAAAGTGTAAATGACAAATCGCATTGGTGTGAATGGAGCCGAAGGGGGGGGGGGGGTAAATCTTCTGCTGGTCAAGTGGTTAAAGGTACCCCTCCCAGGATGCATTGGGCCAGATTCACAAAGAGATACGACGGTGTATCTACAGATACACCATCGTATCTCTGACTTACACTGGTCCTATCTATGCGCCTGATTCATAGAATCAGATACGCATAGATAGGGCTAAGATCTGACAGTGTTACAATGTGTTACACTGTCGGATCTTATTTTCAATTTGAAAATGGCGCCGGGGGCGTTCCCGCTGATTTACGTTGAATAATATGTAAATCAGCGAGATACGCAAATTCACGAACGTACGCGGACCCGACGCAGTCTTCTTACGACGTTTCCGTAGCGGCTTTCCCGTCGTATACTTACCCCTGCTTTTATCAGGCGCAGCCAATGTTAAGTATAGCCGGTGTTCCCGCGTCGAATTTGAATTTTCTAACGTCGTTTGCGTACGCGGATTCACAAACACGCGCGTCGCAAGTCACGCTCACGTCGAAACCACTGACGTCCTAGTGACGTCAGTGGGAGCAATGCACGCCGGGAAATTCCCCGGACGGCGCATGCGCATTTTAATCGGCGCGGGAAAATAGTACACTCCCCCTAGCCACGGAATTTGAATTCCGCCGGGGGATTTAGGATCCGCCGCCGCAAGTTTGGAGGTAAGTGGTTTGTGAATTACCCACTTGCCTCTCAAACTTGCGGGAGCGGATCTTAAATCACGTAGATCGAGCGGATCTATAGATCCGCTGATCTACGTGAATCTGGCCCATTAAATTCATCACTGTTGCACTATGAAGCCTGCAATGCTGGTTCCTTACACAGAAATGAAAGTAGTAGTGATGGATGGTGTCGCTGTTTTTTGGAAAATGTATAATGCAATCCTTTATAAAGTGTGTTGAAGCAGCGCCCTCTTGTGGCCAGAATGTTTTTTTTCCCTAATAAATGTATATAAATAAAACTCCACTTTTGCTGGAGGAAAAAAATCACACCAATCACACTTTTGCAGGCCATCTACATTCATCACAATAATTATGCCAATTACGGTTGACCAATTCAGTAATTTCCTCAATCTGGGTGCTAAGTGGTCTGGAAGGTCATTAATTTCATCGAATGTCTATGAGTACCAAAAAAAGGAACACTTCTGGAGGATACAGATAAAAATATAATAACTACCTATGCTTATTGCAAACCTTCCATCTGTCACTGCTCTCTAGCTCCCTCCTCTCGTGCTCGCCTTCAGGACTTCTTCAGAGCCTCTCCCATCCTCTGGAACTCCCTATCCCAGTATGTCCCTGTCGCCTTAAAGGAGTTTTAAAGGAAAAAAAAAATCACCTCAATGCAATTTATGCATTAAGGCAGGGGTCTCCAAACATTCGAAACAAAGGGCCGGTTTATTGTCCTTCAGACTCTTGGAGGGCCGGACTTTGGCCAGCGGGAGTAGAAATTTTCCTGGCATCACTGTTGGTGAACATCTGGTATTAGGGGGAGGAATAGTGCCCCATTACTGGTATCATAGGGAGGAATAGTGCTCTATTAATTGTGTCAGTGGGAGAAATGGTGCTCCATTGTCAGTGTCAGATGGCAGAATAGTGCCATGTATCAGTGGGAGGAATAGTGCCCCAAGGGCCAGATACAAGCAAGCAAAGGGCCGCATCCGGCCCTCGGGCCACAGTTTGGAGACCACTGCATTAAGGTGAAAAAACATCAGGGCCCGGATTCATAAAACACTTACGCCGACGTATCTCGAGATACGCCGCGTAAGTGTAACTATGCGCCGTCGTATCTGTGCGCCGTGCCCACAAAACTAGATACGCCTGAAAATAGGCTTCCTACGACCGACATAACTTGCCTACGCAGTCATATCATGGGCGCATATTTACGCCGGGCGCATTTGCCGCTCCCATAGATATTCTATGCACATATGCAAATGAGGGAGATACGCCGATTCAAAAAAGTAGTTGCGCCCGGCGCATAATATACGCGGTTTGCGTAAGTCGTACGTCCGGCGTAAAGTTATTCTCCATCTAGGAGGTGCAACTCATGCAAAGGTATGGACCAGGGAACACAAGCCTTCGTATCTTTTGTCGTTTACGTTGTACGTGAATATGACAAGGCGTAGGTTACGTTCACGTCGTAGGCAGTGATTCGACGTATCTTAGGCAGTTGTTTCGACGTGATTATGAGCATGCGCACTGGGATGCGGCCACGGGACGGCGCATGCGCCGTTCATTTTAAGTACTTCTATGGCGTTTGGCCCATCATTTGCATGGGGTCACGCCTCATTAGCATGGCGCACGCCCACTTCCACCTACACTGGCTTACGCCGAGGAAACCCAGCGTATCTTTAAGAGCGAGTGGGAGCAAGTGCTTTGTGAATCCAGTGCTTGCCTCTCTGCGCTGCGCCGGCGTAGCGTAAAAGAGATACGCTGCGGCGGCATAAATATTCGCCGATGTATGTGAATTCGGGCCCAGATGTTTCCCCCCCCCCCCCCCCCCCCCGAGCCCCTGTTTTACTTACCTGACCCGTCGAAAGTCGCGCGCTCGGTCCCGAGATCCTCTTCGCCGCTCAGCCTGGCCGCTGATTGGCTAGAGCGGATGGATTGAGAGCAGCGCAGCCATTGATTTTTTTTTCTTTCTTGGTGGCGCTCCGCTTTAAGCTGACAAATGGTCAGGGTCTGAAGTGGTTAAAATACGAATAAAACTAAAATAAGACTAAAACGGCATTTTAGTCAATAGACATAGGGCTAGATTCAGAGAGAAATGCCTATTTTTTGGCAGGCGTAGTGTATCTCATATACGCTACGCCGCCGTAACTTTGACAGGCAAGTCCCGTATTCAGAAAGAATTTGCGCCCGAAGTTACGGCGGCGTAGCATTTATGGGCCGCAGTAAGCCCGCCTAATTCAAAATAGGCTGGTAGGGGGCGTGTTGTATGCTAATTACTCGTGCCCCCACGTATTTGACGCTTCTAACGAACGGCGCATGCGCCGTCCGTGAAAGTATCCCAGTGCGCATGCTCCAAATTACGCCGCAAATAGTCAATGCTTTCGACGTGAACGTAACTTACGCACAGCCCTATTCGCGTACGACTTACGCAAACGACGTAAACGACAGAAAATTCGACGCAGTCCCGACGTCCATACTTAACATTGGCTACGCCTCATATAGCAGGGATAACTAAAGAAATCTCTTTATAAAACTGTGATGATGTATGTATTATGTTTTTTGGTAGAAGGCTCTGATATTCATTTGGGCAGCGACCCCCGAGGAAGCCCCATTGTAGGGCGAAACATGTTGGGAACTACACCATCGTGATGTACCTTTAAGGACTGTGCTGTATGAGTGCAACTGTGTCACACTCCTCCAGCCTGTGTCTTAGAATAAGAGGGAGGTGAAGCCTCCAGGATGTCACACTCCTCCAGCTTGTGTCTTAGAATAAGAGGGAGGTGAAGCCTCCAGGCTGTCACACTCCTCCAGCTTGTGTCTTAGAATAAGAGGGAGGTGAAGCCTCCAGGATGTCACCCCCCCTCCAGCCTGTGTCTTAGAATTAGAGGGAGGTGAAGCCTCCAGGATGTCACCCCCCTCCAGCCTGTGTCTTAGAATTAGAGGGAGGTGAAGCCTCCAGGCTGTCACACTCCTCCAGCTTGTGTCTTAGAATAAGAGGGAGGTGAAGCCTCCAGGCTGTCACACTCCTCCAGCTTGTGTCTTAGAATAAGAGGGAGGTGAAGCCTCCAGGATGTCACCCCCCCCCCTCCAGCCTGTGTCTTAGAATTAGAGGGAGGTGAAGCCTACAGGCTGTCACACTCCTACAGCCTGTTTCCTAATATAAGAGGGAGGTGAAGCCTCCAGGCTGTCACACTTCCTTAGGCTATTTCCTAGAATAAAAAGGAGGTGAAGCCTCCAGGATGTCACCCCCCCCCCTCCAGCCTGTGTCTTAGAATTAGAGGGAGGTGAAGCCTACAGGCTGTCACACTCCTACAGCCTGTTTCCTAATATAAGAGGGAGGTGAAGCCTCCAGGCTGTCACACTTCCTTAGGCTATTTCCTAGAATAAAAAGGAGGTGAAGCCTCCAGGCTGTCACACTCCTCCAGCTTGTGACTTAGAATAAGAGGGAGGTGAAGCCTCCATCAATCTACATGTAATATCCCGTCCTCATTGCTTTTCACTGGTTAGTAGGCACTCTAATTAGGTGGAAAGATAACGGATCTACTGGCAGGATCAACTGTTGCAAGGGGGACTAGAAGACCAAACGAAGACCATTGTGTTAATGTAGAGTGTATCGTACTTTTATTTTTCTCTTGGTTAGACAATGGCCACTTCAAGGTTTCCTTCCTATAAAAAGAAGCTGATATGAGTCACACATCCTTTCTTTTCTTTTTTACATTCCATTGTAAAATATCTTTGTACTTTCCCCCGCTATCCCGTGTGCGTCGCCCAGAATCCCTGCGATCAATCAGCCACACTTGCGCGCCGCGGAGAGAGACACGGTCAGCCGCATCTCCTGCTTTTCATGGAAACCGACGTGGCGGGATCCCCGGGACGCCGTGTCCACCAGGAGAGGAAGAAAAAGATGGATCATCCCGGCACGGAGGCTTCATCCGAAAACCATTAGCCATATGGAGGTGGTTAGCGTCAGGCATGAAGGCCAGCCCCGGAGAAGTGTGCCTAACATGCTCACTGAGTGACGCGCTTCATAATAAACGCTGTACCTGCTGAGTGTTTACATCACTACATCCACCCGGCAGAGTGCTGTGCGAGGAATAGGCGTCACGTGAGACGGCCCGGGAAACATATCCTTTTGCTAAGTAGAGCTGGGTCTTCTGAAAGTCGTTTTTCACCCCCGAATATTGGAGGGACCGCCGTGTGGTCGTGCACGCGGCACTCTACAAAGGAATCATTTTTTTGAACGGCCGTTATGTTCGCATTGTACTGGACTGCTATGCTTGACCAACGTATGAAGATGGCCCGCCAATAAGTTCATACGCATTCTAAAAGAACGCAACATTTTATCTGTCATAGGGCGAGTGTTAGGAGAAGGAGAACCCCTATAGCTGGATTCAGGATGGCGGGCGCATAGTTGCGGCGGCGTAGCGTATGGCATTTACACTACGCCGCCGTAAGTTAGCGAGGCAAGTACATGATTCACAAAGTACTTGCCTGCTAACTTTCGGCGGCGTAGCCTAAATCGGGCGGGCGTAAGCGCGCCTAATTCAAATTTAGCTGAGGGGGCGTGTTTTATGGTAATGGGGGGTGACCTTAAGTGATTGACGTATTTTACAAACGGCGCATGCGCCGTCCTTGTACATATCCCAGTGTGCATTGCGGCAAAGTACGCCGCACGGTCCTATTGGTTTCGACGTGGACGTAAATGATGTAAATCCCTATTCACGGACGACTTACGCAAACAACGTAAAATTTTCAAATTTTGACGCGGGAACGGCGGCCATACTTAACATTACTATTCCAGCTATTTGATGGAATAACTTTAGGCCTGATAATGCGTTACGTAAACGGTGTATCTGTACAGCGTCGGCCGGGCGTACGTTCGTGAATAGGCGTATCTAGTGATTTGCATATTCTATGCGGACCGCAATGGAAGCGCCACCTAGCGGTCAGCCTAAAAATTACACTTTATGATACGATGGTGTAAGACACTTACGCCACTCGTATCTGAGCCTAATTTAAGCGTATCTGGTTTCCATAATACGCTTAAATTAGCGTCGGCGCACATTCAGACTTAGGCTGGTGTATCTACTGATACGCCAGCCTCAGGCTGCATTCACACCTTAGCGCGGCGTTTTGTACCGTGATTTGCCACGACAAATTGCAGCATTTTGTACCACGATTTGCCGCGACAAAACTCGTAGTTTTTTAACCTTGTTTTCGCTGGAGGGGTGATTTACACATTGTCGGCTATGCCGAACGCCGAAGCCGCCTGAAAAAAAGGGTCAGGGACTTGTTTTGAGCTTCAGGCGTACAGCGTTTAGGCGTTCGGCGTGGAGATGTGAACCATCTCCATAGAGAACAATGTTAAATCACCCCTCCAGCGTATTTTAGGCTGCAATAGCGTCGGGCTTCAGGCGTTAAAACGCCTAGGTGTGAATGGAGCCTAAGTCTTTCTGAATCCACCTACTAGTGTCCAGGTTGTTAAGACAGTTAATGGACCTAAAGGAGGTCCCGTGTTTTTGCAGCTTCTCAGGGACACCAAGCCGAAGGCCAATAACAAGTCTCACGGTTCTATAGAAGAGACACTTCAAAGGCTTTTGACCTAAAATAGTTCTCAATATTTCAGAGGTCTCTGCTGCAGGGGCGTCAGAAGGGGGGGGCTAGGGGGGCTGGAGCCCCGAAATGGGTCCCTGAAAAGCCCCAAGTCTCAGGCATGCAGAAATGTAATTGTTAGACCCGAGCGCCGCCAGGCGAGGGCCATTCCTATCCTGAGCGCCGCCGAGCGGGGACCATTCTGATCCCGATCATCGCTGAGTGCCGCCGAGTGACATAGCAGATCCCGCCTTCTGGAGCCTGCAGCGCCTATGATGGAAGTCCCACTGGTCCAATGCCCGGACGTGTGACGTCCATCATAGGTGCTGCAAGCTCCAGAAGGAATAAATTACAATGCGGCCACCGTGCCACATCCCTGCTCCCCGCTTGGATGGGCGGTTCTCCTCTCCTCCTCGGCTTCTCCTCTGGCAACTTGCTGTATCTGTGATGATGGGCATTGGGTGCGCCAGCACCGCACACCACGGCTGAGCTGAGGTAGGTCAGTGTAGGCAGGTCAGTGTATGCAGGTCAGTGTATGCAGGTCAGTGTATGCAGGTCAGGTAGGTCAGGCAGTCCCCACCCAAAATCCATACCAGACCCTTATCCGAGCATGCAACCTGGCAGGCCGCAGGGAAAGAGGGGGGACGAGAGAGCGCCCCCCTCCTCCTGAACCGTACCAGGCCACATGCCCTCAACATGGAGGGGGGGGGGATTGGTGCTTTTGGCGCAAACAGCGGGCTCATCCCTACTGTTCACTCATGCTGTGCATCTGCGCTATATACACTGTACTCCCACACTATCTACACCATGCACCCTGCACCCACATTATCCACACTATCTACACCATGCACCCTGCACCCACATTATCCACACTATCTACACCATGCACCCTGCACCCACATTATCCACACTATCTACACCATGCACCCTGCACCCACATTATCCACACTATCTACACCATGCACCCTGCACCCACATTATCCACACTATCTACACCATGCACCCTGCACCCACATTTTCCCCACTATGCACACCATGCACCTACATTATCCACACTATCCACACCGTACACCCACACTGTACACACTGTGCACCTTACACCCACATTCTCCACACCCTGCACCCACACTATCCACACTGTGCACCCTGCAACCACATTATCCACACTGTACTCCCATACTACTCACACTAGGAACCCAGGCACTAAGGATTCTCTGTGGGAGGAGTCAAAGAGGGGCTAGCTATTTTAGGATGGAGGCGGTGGGTCCATTACTTTTCTCCCTGGGGCTCATGTTACACAGGTGCCCTGGTGATACCAATGGTGCACTGGAGAGACTGACCCACCATATCTGGCCCCCACCACTCCTATCCTGAACCTGCTGATACTTAAGGAATTTCCCAAGTCTTGGATGAGCACCACTGTATCACTAAACACGCTTTCATAAGCAGTCATAATGTAAGGTTTACTGCGGTTGCCCAACTGCCTGCAGCCATTAATCAATTACACCAACTTCCCATGCCACCGTCTTCCATACACATTAAATGAAGGCAAGGTCTCGGTCGCTTTTTTTACTGGACAATTTCCAAAGCAACAAGTCACTTGCAAAGTTACATCGGAACTCAATATAGTCTGCCCAAACATTTTGTATTTTAGACTCCAGCCAGGTGGTAATATAATATTCCCTCGCAGGGTAACAGTCCAGACGTTAGATGGAAACTCACTTTACAATTGATCCCAGGGAGGGGTGCCAAGAGGGGTGCTGCGGTGCTCCGTATCACTACTACCATGCCATAAATGCTGCCATGCTCCAAGGGCCTCATGTTCTTCACGAGGTGTAACTTCTCCTACACAGCACACTACTGCATCCTGACTTTCTGGTGCCTACAGACCCTCACATAGAATTACGCCGGCGTATCAGCAGATACTCCGACGTAACTCCGAATCTAAGCCCGTCGTATGTTTAAGTGTATTCTCAAACTGAGATACACTTAAACATGCCTAAGATACGACGGCCAGAGCCGTCGTATCTTAGGGTGCAATATCTACGCTGACCGCTAGGTGGCGCTTCCATTGCGGTCGGCGTAGAATATGCAAATGACTAGTTACGCCGATTCACAAACGTACGCTTGCCCGTCCTAGTGAATTTACGTTGTTTCCGTAAGAGATACGCGGCGTAAAGATAAACATGCCCCCTAGGTGGCGTATCCAATGTTAAGTATGGCCGTCGTTCCCGTGTCGAAATTTGAAAATTTTATGTCGTTTGCGCAAGTCGTCCGTGAATGGCGCTGGACGCCATTTATGTTAACGTCGAAACCAATGACGTACTTGCGAAGTAATTTCGCGCAATGCACGGCAGGAAATTTCGAGACGGAGCATGCGCAGTACGATCGGCGCGGGAACGTGCCTAAATTAAATGATCAACGCCCCCTACCTGCATCATTTGAATTAGGCGGGCTTGCGCCGGTGGACTTTACGCTATGCCGCCGCAACTTTACAGGCAAGTGCTTTGTGAATCAAGCACTTGCCCGTAAAACTTGTGGCGGTGTAACGTAAAGGAGATATGTTACGCCGACGCAGTTCTACGAGAATCTGCCCCCCTATGTTATTACCACTCTTGGAATACTTGCTGGATAAGAATAGCAGGTCTCTGATTGACTTTACCTGTTGCATAAAAAAGCTCTGTTGTTTATAGATAGATAGATAGATAGATAGATAGATAGATAGATAGATAGATAGATAGATAGATAGATAGATAGATAGATAGATAGATCACCCTAATGTTTAGGCAGGGTTGCTCCTAAATTTACCTGCCAGGTGTAGTTACCTTGGCTCATTGTTAGGAATCAATTGAGTTCAGCCTAAGTCTAGAATTGCTGCACATCTCTCTTTTGCCGCTAGGTGGGCGGGTACCTGGTGACATTAGATAAGACAAGGGCAAAGTAAGGATTAGGAGTATATGGGGTATCTCAGCCAAAGGGCAGGGGTTTTGATAAATCCCGTATCCTGCTGGGAGAACCTATATATTTGGGTGGAATCAGGTGATTGGGGTTCTGTGCCACCTGGACGGCTGTCTGGGTGGACGTGTGTTGTATTGCCCGTGCTGCTAGGCCGGAGTTTGGGCCTATACCGGGCACATCTTACTGCAAGGGAGCAGGGGCTTGCAGTCCAACCAGAAGTGACGGTTCTGCCGGCCCTGAGAAACTGTGGTGGTCGGAGGTAGAGGGGAAGCTGTCGCTACTATGGGCAGGGCCGATCCTAGGCAGGGTGCATGGGGTTCTCCGCACCCAGGCGCCGCAGAGGTGGGGGCGCCGAAGCTCCAAAGTGCTCCCCTACCTCCTCCTTGTCTGTGTCGCATACCAGGAATCCGGGCTGGGTACCACTGTCCGGTGCGCGTGGAGCAGTCTCCTGTCTGCCCCACCCCCTCTGCGTGCGTCGGCTCTTCTCCCATAGGCGGTGTGATAAGAGGCTTCTGGGTTGGCCAGAGCTGCTACCAATCATCCCGTACACTCCCAGAAATGCTCTCCGAGTGCCACCCTCCAAGTAACCAAAGATGCCACATCTGCCCCACCCCCCCCTGTAATGTGCTTCTGCTCCCAGTGCCCGAGCTACAGGGATCTATTGGATAAGTACTGATCTATGGGGACACCTGATGTGGGGGGCTCTGATGGGGACACCTGCTGTGGGGGGCTCTGATGGGGGACGCCTGCTGGGGGGGGGCTCTGATGGGGGACACTAATGAAGACTTCTTAGGGGAGCATCTCTGTGTTTGAGTCGTAGCCATAGAAACATGTGTAAAGGGGAGGAGTTAGTAAGATGACCATGCCCATGTGGGGGGCGCCAGAAATATTTCTGCACCCAGGCGTCTGTGACCCTAGGATCGGCCCTGACTATGGGACCAACCACCTTATTACCAGGGACCACAGTGAGTGGCTGAAGCAAGTACCAGAGCATTTCTGAGGTTTGCCAAGGTCAGCCGAGCTGTCCTCAGGCCTTTCCGTGTGTTTCCGGAGCCCCCACCTCTGGCCACATGCGGTATTGCATGCCATTGAAGTCAATGTGGAACAAATTATTTTAGTTTCCATTGAATTCAATGGGGAAACTCGCTTTGATAAGCGAGTACTATGGATTACGATCATTCTCCTGGAACGGATTATGCGCGTAATGCGAGGTTCCACTGTATGTGTGTGTTATATAAAATGCACGCTTATGTCAGCCATGACAGTTTACAGCATCCTTTGGCTTTTGGTTGCACGCAATGAAGGCATTTCCAGTGGAAGGATCGCATGTCACAGGGACAGACACATAAGATCGATACGTCCTTGGAAGATCATTTAGCTAACCATAAATAGTAAGATGTGCTCTAGAAGCGTTCTGAAGGAAGCAGCGTGAGGTGTTCTCCATTCGCCCCGTCCCCTGAGCACGTCTGGGGTCTGAGCTCTCTCTCCTTGAAGCCCAGAAAACATTGCCAGGAGGTTTTTTTTTTTGGATTGTCTGTCCAGCCTTGCCTCCGTGAGAGGAGGAAACTAAGTAATTCCTCATTTTGTTCTCATTTTTTTTTCCTTCTCTCTGGAGCCACCAAAGTTTTGCTTCTCATTAAGAAACCGAGAGGCGTGAGAGAGTAATAGATGGAACGTAGGCTCACCGCAAGATTCACCATCCGTATGTGAGCGCGAGCCTCCGCCAGAGCTAGGCTCCATTACTGACTGACAAGACACAGATCCAACTCATCAGTTATGCCGCGTACATGCCATCGGATTTTCATGACGAGAAAGATGCAATTTTTTTAACTACTTGCCGACCAGCCGCCGCTGTTCTACGGCGGCAGGTCGGCTCCCCTGCGCGAGAGCCCGTACTATAACGTCGGCTCTCTAAGTGGCCACTAGGGGCGCGTGCCCCCACGCTCGTCCCTGACTCCCGTGCGCGTGCCCGGCGGCGCGATGGCCGCCGGGCACCCGCGATTGCTCGTTGCAGAGCGAGGACCGGGAGCTGTGTGTGTAAACACACAGCTCCCGGTCCTGTCAGGGGGAGAAATGCCTGACCGTCTGTTCATACAATGTATGAACAGCGATCTGTCATTTCCCCTAGTGAGTCCACTCCCCCTACAGTTAGAACACACCCAGGGAACATACTTAAGCCCTTCCCCGCCCCCTAGTGTTAACCCCTTCCCTGCCAGTGGCATTTTTATAGTAATCCAATGCATTTTTATAGCACTGATCGCTATAAAAATGCCAATGGTCCCAAAAATGTGTCAAAATTGTCCGAATTGTCCGCCATAATGTCGCAGTACCGAAAAAAAAAATCGCTGATCGCCTCCATTACTAGTAAAAAAAAAATATTAATAAAAATGCCATAAAACTACCCCCTATTTTGTAAACGCTATAACTTTTGCGCAAACCAATCAATAAACGTTTATTGCGATTTTTTTTTACGAAAAATAGATAGAAGAATACGTATCGGCCTAAACTAAGGAAAACATTTTTTTTTTTTATATTTTTGGGGGATATTTATTATAGCAAAAAGTAAAAAATATTCATTTTTTTTCAACATTGTTGCTCTATTTTTGTTAATAGCGCAAAAACTAAAAACCGCAGATGTGATCAAATACCACCAAATGAAAGCTCTATTTGTGGGAAAAAAAGGACGCCAATTTTGTTTGGGAGCCACGTCGCACGACCGTGCAATTGTCAGTTAAAGCGACTCAGTGCCGAATCGCAAAAAAGTGCTCTGGTCTTTGACCAGCAATATGGTCCGGGGGTTAAGTGGTTAAAAACGGTCGTGTGTGGGCTCCAGAGCATTTTTCTCGTCGTGAAAAATGGGCATTAAAAATTTAGAACATGCTCTAATTTTTCTCGTCAATTTCACGCCGTGAAAAACAGTCGTGTGTAGGCTTCAACGACAGGGGAAAAAAACACGCATGCTCAGAAGCAAGTTATGAGACGGGAGCCCTCGTTCCTGTCTCATAACCTAATAATAACATAATGACATAAAAAATGGTCGTGTGTACGCGGCATTAGACTTAAAGTGGACCTTTTAGTAACTTTATATATCTGTATGAATACATTCTTGACATGTCACACCATTTTTCATGTCATGGGAAAAACAATGTTTTTCTCGACGTAATTCTTGTCAAGCCTGCCTTGCATACACACGATCGTGAAAAAAAAAATTCTCGAGCAAAGCGCAGTGACTAACAACACGTGCGCGTTTTTTCCTGTCGTTAAAGCCACAACGTGAAAAACAACGAGAAAAAATTAGAACAACGAGAAAAATGCCCTGGAGCCTACACACGGTCGTTTTTAATGACCAATTAAAAAAATTGCATTTTTCTCATAATGAAAAACGGTCGTGTGTACGCTGAACGCACAGCATGTTACCATCTCTGAACGCACATGTTGTTACCTCCCTCCATCCTCACCTGACGCCACCTACTTCAGTAGTGTACATTTCGAATTTCCGAATTCCAAATTTTAGAATTTCAGAATTCCGAACTTCAGAATTTCCAAATTTCAGAATTCCAAATTTTCAAATGTCAGAATTTATAAATTCCGAATTTTCAAATTTTACAAATTTTTCGAATTTTACAAATTACAAATTTTACGAATTTACAAATTTACAAAAAAAAAGCGAAAAAACAAATGAAACGAAAACATGCACATGTCTAATGTCCAGCCGACAAATCTTCATCTGACAATCTGTTTATTGTCTCCAACAATACTGTGCTAGCTGCTATATGTTAGTATTCCTGTAATAACCCAAGTGCAATACATTTTTAGTGTTTCAGTGCCGGTGACTTGTCAGTATGGTTCCTCTATCGAGATGGTTCTTGTAAGGACTGCGCAGGCGCAATCCTTGCAGACGGAAATCTCCGAACCTCGGCCAGCATCCAGGCTCATTCCTTAACATCCCCGTAAATTCGAGGAAGTTAAAAAAAGAGCCAGGAGGCCTAGCGAGCGTAAGGAGCAGTTCGAGCGAAGTGAAGACGTGAGGCCAACTGGCCACTTACCTCAAATTCCACATCGCCCTGGAGGTTCGGTGATTTCTGTCGGCAAGGATTGCGCCTGCGCAGTCCTTACAGGAACCATCTCGATAGCCGGAACCATATCTTCAGATCACCGGTTCACACTACCGCGACTTGGTATCCGACTTATCAGACCTCAAGTTGCCCCAAAATCAGAAATTCAAAAATTCGGAAAATCGGACATTTGAAAATTCAGAATTCAAAAAATTTCGATTTTATAAATTTTCGAATTCCGAATTTCCGAATTCCACGAATTTTCAAATTTCCCTCCTCTCCTATCGGCTGTTGCTGCTGGGATGTTTATGGAGTGGGGAAGGGGACAGTAATCATGTAATTTACCGGCCGCCCCTACCCTTTCTGAATGAACACCATGAGCGATCGGTAGTGTGTGTTTGGGCTTTGGGGTGCACACCCTAATGCAATAGGCTGCGCACACCTATGCAGCCGACAAATCTGCAGCAACTGTGTGATGTTATCAGGTCACTATGGAGCAAAACCTCTGAGGAACGTTTCCAACACCTTGTTGAATCTATAAGCTGGATTCAGGTAAGCGGGCGCATCCTTGCAGGGGCGTAGCGTATCGTATTTACACTACGCCGCAGTAGGTTAGCAGGGCAAGTACTGTATTCACAAAGTACTTGCCTGCTAAGTTACGGCGGCGTAGCGTAAATGGGGCCGGCGTAAGCGCACCTAATTCAAATGAGGATGTGGGGGGCGTGTTTTATGTAAATTAACTGTGACCTGACGTGATTGACGTTTTTTACGAAAGGCGCATGTGCCGTCCGTGTACATATGCCAGTGTGCATTGCTCCAAAGTACGCCGCACGGACGTATTGGTTTCGACGTGGACGTAAATTACGTCCAGCCCTATTCACGGACGACTTACGCAAACGACGTAAATTTTTCAAATTTCGACGGCCATACTTAACATTACTAGTCCAGCTATTTGATGGAATAACTTTACGCCTGAAAATGCCTTACGTAAACGGCGTATCTGTACTGCGTCGGCCGGGCGTACGTTCGTGAATAGGCGTATCTAGTGATTTACATATTCTACGCCGACCGCAATGGAAGCGCCACCTAGCGGCCAGCCTAAAAATTACACTTTAAGACACTTACGCCGCTCGTATCTTAGCCTAATTTAAGCGTATCTGGTTACCAGAATACGCTTAAATTTGCGTCGGCGCAGATTCAGACTTAGGCCGGCGTATCAGTAGATACGCCGGCCTAAGTCTGAATCTGCGCCGACACAAATTTAAGCGTATTCTGTATATGTAAGCGTCTTTCTGAATCCACCTATATTCCACCAAGAATGAAGGCAGTTCTGAAGGTCAAAGGGGTCCAACCCGGTACTAGCAATACCTAATAAAGTGTCCGGTGAGTGTAAATCTTCCAATAATTGTTCTTTTTCTGCACAGAATGAACATTTGGACGGGATTCAGTGATTGTCAACATTTGGGGCGGAGCAGTTTTCGAGTGGTGAAAGCAATAGTCATCAATTCCAGAAAACATTAATGTACAGAACTGGTGGATAGAAGGGTCGGCACACATGTTAGTGAAGTTTCCACCCAACAAACTCACAATATTGGTTTAGACCTTGTGGTTTTGTGTCTGCAGAAAACAGACACCATTGTGTTTCTGATTATGTGACCACACAGCTGTTGCATCTTATTAAATCCCATATTCATTCTTGCTGAGCCTTAAAGAGATACTAATGATTAAAGAGGAGTTCCTGCAAGGCAGATGTGTGCCCATTCATAACTTGAGTCCTATTGGGTTAGGGTTGCCTCCTGTCCAGGATTCACCCGGACAGTTCGGGTTTGGAATCATGCGTCCGGGGTTTCAGACTGCCTGAAACCCGGACACATTATTTAGACTGGACTATGGCTTCCGAGCAGGGTTGCTGGCTGCAGTTGTTTAAGCTGGTCCCTTGTCTGCAGATGCCCCTGAAACATGGTGGTGTGGGTGCACTACAAGGGATGCATGGGTGCAGGGCCGATCCTAGGGTCACAGACGCCTGGGTGCAGAAATATTTCTGGCGCCCCCACATGGGCATGGTCATCTTACTAACTCCTCCCCTTTACAAATGTTTCTATGGCTACGACTCAAACACAGAGATGCTCCCATAAGAAGTCTTCATTAGTGTCCCCCATCAGAGTCCCCCCCAGCAGGTGTCCCCCATCAGAGCCCCCCACAGCAGGTGTCCCCCATCAGAGCCCCCCAGCAGAGCCCCCCACAGCAGGTGTCCCCCATCAGAGCCCTCCACAGCAGGTGTCCCCCATCAGAGCCCCCCATCAGAGCCCCCCAGCAGAGCCCCCCCACAGCAGGTGTCCCCCATCAGAGCCCCCCAGCAGAGCCCCCCAGCAGAGCCCCCCCACAGCAGGTGTCCCCCATTAGAGCCCCCCCACAGCAGGTGTCCCCCATCAGAGCCCTCCACAGCAGAGCCCCCCCACAGCAGGTGTCCCCCATCAGAGCCCTCCACAGCAGGTGTCCCCCATCAGAGCCCCCCAGCAGAGCCCCCCCACAGCAGGTGTCCCCCATTAGAGCCCCCCACATCAGGTGTCCCCATAAATCAGTACTTGTCCAATAGATCCCTGTAGCTCGGGCGCAATGGGAGCAGAAGCACATTACAGGGGGCGGGGCATACGTGTCATCTTTGGTTACTTGGAGGGTGGCACTCGGAGAGCATTTCTGGGAGTGTACGGGATGATTGGCAGCAGCTCCGGCCAACCCAGAAGCCTCTCATCACACCGCCTATGGTAGAAGAGCAGACACACGCAGAGGGGGCGGGGCAGACAGGAGACTTTGGAGCTTTGGCGCCCCCACCTCTGTGGCGCCTGGGTGTGGAGCACCCCGTGCACCCTGCCTAGGATCGGCCCTGCATGGGTGTGACTGGGTGACTCTACATGTAAATTGTGACATCATCTCCCCACCTCAGCCAATCAGAGAAAGTCTTGTATTCATTGATAAAATACAAGGCTTCTCTTCAATTTCCGGAAGTCACCCATACCGCTGCCAGCACACAGAGCCGCTTATTCTAAGCAGCTAATGCCATCACAGTCCATTACATTGCACCCAACTGCCATATTGATCTGTAATGGAAATAATGCTTTGGGCCAGCTTGGCCCGCACAAACTATTTAAAGTGCCATTAAACCCGGAATTCCACTTTATGTTACAGAAACATTAGAAGCAGTCATATTTGTCGGCGTTTAATGTCAGCTCCATTCCGTTCTTGCTGTGGGAATAGGAGAGGAATGCTCCCCTAGCTGAATGTGTCACACTATTGACTTCAGATGTGCACCGTCTGGACTGGCAGCTCCGGGCCAGCTCTAGGCCTGGCGCTGAAAGCTTCTCATAAGTCATCGGCAAAAACTTCCCAACCTTGAACAACAGGGACCAAAAAAAAAAAAAAAACCCTAATGGTCCCACGCGGGGCTACAGAACCTCACTAGACGACGCGATGACTCTCCGTCCAATTGCCGGAGCGTCACAAACCAGCATGTCACAAACGGCGAAGATTAATGTCACCCAACTGACAAAATCCAGAAGGAGCTGGGATGCATTAAATGAGACAATACAGATGACGAAAACACGGTTTAAAAATAGTAATAATTATTATTTCTGTAAATTCAGGACCTGATTCCTTAACCACTTAACCCCCGGACCATATTGCTGGTCAAAGACCAGAGCACTTTTTGCGATTCGGCACTGCGTCGATTTAACTGACAATTGCGCGGTCGTGCGACGTGGCTCCCAAACAAAATTGGCGTCCTTTTTTTCCCACAAATAGAGCTTTCTTTTGGTGGTATTTGATCACCTCTGCGGTTTTTAGTTTTTGCGCTATAAACAAAAATAGAGCGACAATTTTGAAAAAAAATTATATTTTTTACTTTTTGCTATAATAAATATCTCCCAAAAATATATAAAAAAACTTTTTTTCCCTCAGTTTAGGCCGATACATATTCTTCTACATATTTTTCATAAAAAAATCGCAATAACCGTTTATTGATGGGTTTGCGCAAAAGTTATAGCGTTTACAAATAGGGGGTATTTTTATGGCATTTTTATTAATATTTTTTTTTTTTACTACTAATGGCGGCGATCAGCGATTTTTTTCGGTACTGCGACATTATGGTGGACACTTCGGACACTTTTGACACATTTTTGGGACCATTGGCATTTTTATAGCGATCAGTGCTATAAAAATGCATTGGATTACTATAAAAATGCCACTGGCAGTGAAGGGGTTAACACTAGGGGGCGGGGAAGGGGTTAAGTATGTCCCTGGGTGTGTTCTAACTGTAGGGGGGGTGGCCTCACTAGGGGAAATGACCGATCTTCTGTTCATACATACGTTTACACACACAGCTCCCGGTCCCCGGTCTGTAATGAGCGATCGCATGTGCCCGGCGGCGATCGTGCGCGCCCCTAGTGGCCAGCGCGAGAGCCGACGTATAGCTACGGGCTCTCGCGCAGGGGAGCCAACCTGCCACCGTAAAACGACGGCGGCAGGTCGGCAAGTATTTAACAGATATGCCTCAGGAACAAGCAAATTATATACTCATGGGATTTAATATAGGACTGCAGTTTTTTCATTAAAGTAATAGCTGGTGATCCTGCCATGAAGGTCCTTGTGCAGCAGTGGCGGTGCGTCCATAAGGGGCGCACCGGAGCCGCCTTCTCTCTCCTGCCACCTCTCTATTCAGGCGCCCGGGTCCCTTTTCAGGTGCCTGAATTACAGCGGCGGGGTATTTTTTTTGAAGCACCTGATTAGAGCCATAGGCTCTGATAGGCGTCAAAAAAGGTGAACAGCGTGCGCCATGCTGGGCACATGCAGTTCACTCAGCTGTGTGTTAGGAAAGCAAATGAATATTCACTTTCCGAACATTGATCCGCCTCTCCGCCAATCAGGTGCTTGGGTCTGTTACCTGTCACCCGATTGGCTGAAACGATAGGCGCTGTGATTGGACGCCTATCAAGGAGAAGACATCGAGGAGCATGGAGGATACCGCCGCCGTGACCCGCTGCTTCACCGAGACAGGGTAAGTGCTGGAGGGGCGGGGGATGCACACTGGCAGCATTTGATGGACACAGTGGCTGCGTTTGATGGGCACAGTGGCTGCGTTTGATGAGCACAGTGGCGGTAATTGATAGGCACAGTGGCAGTATTTGATGGGCATTGCGGTAAATGACATCGCAAGGACGTCATTTGCTTCGACGTGAAGCGCCATTCACGATTCACTTACGCAAACAACGTAAATTTCGAAAATTGCGACGCGGGAACGACGTGTATACTTACCATTGGCTGCGCCTCCTAATAGCAGGAGCAGCCTTACGACGGAAGCGCCGTACGCAAACGACGTAAAACTCGCGTGTACGTTCGTGAATCGGCGTGAGTATGCAATTTGCATACTCTACGCTGATCACTACGGGAACGCCACCTAGCGGCCAGCGTCAGAATGCAGCCTACGATACGACGGCATAAGAGCCTTATGCCAGTCATATCTTAAGCTACAGTCGGCGTATCGAGCTTTCTGAATACAGAAAGTCGATACGCCGGCGCTACTTAGCAATTACGCTGCGTATCTATGGATACGCAGGCGTAATTGCTTCCTGAATCTACCCCAGAGGCTTTTGGAGGGGACTGAATGCTAGCCTCTTGACTACTCATGGGCCCTGGCATTTGGGGGAACGGTGCTCTTTGTGAGTTGTATGCCTCTAGAACCCCTAATTGCGCCCACAGTGACAGCCAACCCCATCCAGAATCTTCCAGCATTTTAATACATATTTTGCATTTCCCCAACTTTCATTGTGTGAGTATAAACTTTTTTTTACTGCTGGGCAAAGGAAGGTTTTGGCAGAATTTACCAGGCCCTGATCTCCTTGAGGTTAAGAACCCCGGGTATAGAGGATCTTATGCTATCTCTTTCCCATTGGCACATTCTGAGTAATCTGTGAAGTTGGAGGGACTGGCCTTTGTCTATCACGGTGTAGATGTCCAGTCCCAACTTCTAATGCTGCAACCACATTCATACGCCATTGCGTCCAAGTAATCATATAGGGCCAGATTCACATAGAATTCACATAGAATTCCGGCGGCGTAACGTATGTCATTTACACTATGCCGCCACAACTTACTGGAGCAAGTGCCGTATTCTCCAAGCACTTGCTCCGTAATTTGCGGCGGCGTAGTGTAAATGGCCCGGCGTATGGCCGCGTAATTCAAAGGGGGCGGCTTGTATTCAAATTAAGCGCGCCCCACGCCGATCGAACTGCGCATGCGCCGGGTGGAAAAATAGCCCAGTGCGCATGCTCCAGCTCACGACGGAAAACGTCAATGACGCCGACGTGAGCGTCATTGGCGTAAAGTCGTATTCGCGGACGACTTAGTGAAACAACGTAACCGACGGAAAAAGACGACTCTGACCCGACGCCATACTTAATATGGCATACGGCGGACTGGCGAAAGGTTACCCCTCATATAGCAGGGGTAACCTTACGCTTACGGAAACAACGTAAACGACGACGAAGCGGCGCAAATTCGTTCGGGAATCGGCGTATCAGGCTCATTTGCATAGTCAAATGAGAACTGAACGTAAACGCCACCTAGCGGCCAGTGTCGAATTACATCTAAGATCCGACGGTGTAAGTGACTTACACCTGTCAGATTTACGCCGTATCTATGCGAAAATGATTCTAGGAATCAGACGCATAGATACCCGGGGCCAAAAACAGAGATACGACGGAGTTTCCTGAGATACACCGTCGTAACTCTTCTGAGAATCTGGCCCATAGTACATAGAGTCCCAGCGTAGCCAATTACAGTCCATTGAAATGCCAAGCAGGGCTGGGCATGTTTGGTTGAAGCGTACCTTTAAAAAGACACCAGAAATGGAAATGAAGACGTAGGAAGTGCAACGGCTCATCGGGATCCTATCTCAGTCTGATGTAGACAGATCGCTAAAAGATGAATTCTCATTGGTTGCCATATGTTCTTGCATTTTAAACATTGCTTTATGTCTAATTAGGACAATATGGGTCATTCCAGTCACCATTATGCATGAGATATTCCCAGAAGCATTGCTAAAGGACACAGCCCATAGGGGGGTCTTCTTGTGGTCCACCATGTGACGTGTAGGATAGGGGATCAGGATGTCCTGGTATTCCCCAGCCACTGAAATTAGGTGGGGTCCCTGCCTGGAGGAGGACCTCATTCCTGCAACCCACAGACAGATGTTTACTGGTTATATTGCATAATGGGGGAATTCTACGAATCCCTTGTGTCTGTATAAAAATGCAATTAAAGCCGAACTCCGGGATAAACAAATAGGCCCGGATTCACATACAGCGGCGCATGTATCTCGCATGTATCTCTGATACGCTACGCCGATGCAGCGCATGGAGGCAAGCATTGAATTCACAAAGCACTTCCTCCCAAATCTGCGCTGGGTTTCCAAGGCGTAAGTCGGCGTAAGTGGAAGTGGGCGTGAGCCATGCAAATGAGGCGTGACCCCATGCAAATGATGGGCCGAGCGCCAGACAGATACGTATGGCGAACGGCGCATGCGCCGTCCCGTGGACGCATCCCAGTGCGCAGGGATGGACTGGCCATAGGGACTACAGGGAGTTTCCCGGGGGGCCGATTGCTCAGTGGGCCGTTTTTTTAAAACAGAGATGCTGCTTGGAGGACTATTTGTAATGCCCTGGCAGCGCCCCAGTGTGAAAGCACTCAGGCTTTCCCACTGGGACTGCAGTGGAAGCGTTTTTCAGTCACTTTACAGGCGCTATCTTTAGCCCAAAAGCGCCTAAAAACGCCACAGTGGTCCTACACTCACCCCCCTCTCTTTTACACTCACTCTCTTTTTCTTACACTCACCCCCCTCTCTCTCTCTCTCACCCTCTCATGATATACAATAATGGATGTAGGGGCCTTTTGGTGGGCTTGATTTTTCGGGGGGGGCAGCATTTTATTGAATTAAAGTGGGCCGGTCTGGATGAAGTCCAGGGCCAAATTATTGTCCCAGTCCAGCCCTGCCAGTGCGCATGCTCACAATCACGTCGGAACAACTGCCTAAGATACGTCGGATCACTGTCTACGGCGTGAACGTAACCTACGTAACTCATATTCACGTCCAACGTAAACGACGTAAAATACGCCGGCTTGGGTTCCCTGGTGCAGACCTTTGCATGTCTGCTGCTGACTTACACCTCCTTTATGGGGCATAACTTTACGCCGGACGTATGACTTTACGCGCACTGCGTCGGGCGCACGTACATTCGTGAATCGGCATATCTCCCTCATTTGCATATTTGAATAGGAATTCAACGGGAGCGCCAAATGCGTCCAGCGTAAATATGCGCCCACTCTACGCCGGCGTAGGCAAGTTACGTCGGTGGGATGAAGCCTGTTTTTAGCCGTATCTTAGTTTGTGGGTACGGCGCACAGATACGACGGCGCACATTTGTACTTACGCGGCCTATCTGAAGATACGTCGGCGTAAGTGCTTTGTGAATCTGGACCATATTGTCTAAATATAAGAGTCTGATTGTATTCTTCCTTGACTCTCGGTGAGCTTTGTGTATTTCTTCCAGGTCTGTGCACTAATCCAGTGTGAGGCTTTTCCTCTGTAATAATAAAGACTGATCACTGCTGCTCTCTCTCCTTGTGCAGGGGGACTGGTCTTGTCTCCGCCCCCTCCTGTCCTCTTCTGCTGGCAGCATGTAGAGGGTGGAGCCTGCTGGACCCCTCCCACAGCTCTTCTCTCTGCACAGGCTATGTACAGCACAGTGATGACGTCACTGTTACTTTTACAAGGTAATAACCAAGTTTGAAAAAGGCATTAGATGCAAACAAAGCAGGTTTATATTCTTTGTGAATATTGAAGGATATATTTAAAGGATTCATTCACTTTTAACAGCCATTTTGGAATGAGGAGGTGAGTATTTCTTTTTACAATCTAGCTCGTTCAAAAACACTATGCATGCGCGGTGTGATCTCTCAGCCACTCTCAGCATCTGAGCTCAGCCGCTGCTGCTTAAATGGGCCAGAGCGACTACTGGGGGCTCACCGCTAATGTCCTGCAACGCCAGGGCAGAGGGAGTCAACTCCTAAGGAATTTGCTTTCAGAAAGGCTGTGCATGTCCTACATGTGCATAGGGGGGACAGCAGCATGTATTCGAACAGTGGAGGAGGAATATGTAATGTGCTGGGGAGGCTGGAATAAAAATAGCCATTAAAGGTGAACTGGAGGTTTGCAGGTTAATGTATTGGGACTGATCTGATGTCTGAAGATGGAATTGGGGTGATCAGAGGTGTGAAAGTACAGGAATTGGGGTGATCAGAGGTGTGAAAGTACAGGAATTGGGGTGATCAGAGGTGTGAAAGTACAGGAATTGGGGTGATCTGGGGTCTGAAGATGAATACATTAGGGCTGATCTGAGGACTAAAAATGGCATACGCTGGGGCTGATCTGAGGTCTGAAGGTGCAGGAATTGTTGGTGTCTATCTAAGATCTGATGGTGCAAGGATTGGGGTTTATCTAAGATCTAAATGTACAGGAATTCATGCACTGGGGCTGATCTGAGGTCTGAAGGTAGAGGAATTTGGGTGATCTGAGGTCTGAAGGTGCAGGAATTGTTGGTGATAATAAAGTCTATCTAAGATCTGATGGTGCAAGCATTGGGGTTTATCTAAGATCTAAATGTGCAGGAATTCATGCACTGGGGCGGATCTGAGGATTAAAGATGCATGCATTGGGGCGGATTTGAAGTCTAAAAGTGCATGCACTGGGGCTAATTTGAGGTCAGAAGGTGCAGGAATTGGGACTGACCTGGGGAGTATAGGTGCAGGAATTGGGACTGACCTGAGGTCTAAAGGTGCAGGAATTGGGACTGACCTGAGGTCTAAAGGTGCAGGAATTGCGACTGACCTGGGGACTATAGGTGCAGGAATTGGGACTGACCTAAGGACAGAATGTGCATGCATTGGGGGATCTGAGGTCAGAATATGCATGCATTGGGGCTGATCTGAATTCTGAAGGAACAGGAATTGGGGCTGATCTGAGTCCTGTAGGTGCAGGAATTGGGGTGACCTGAGGTCTGAAGGTGCAGGAATTGGGGTGATCTGAGGTCTGAAGGCGCAGGAATTGGGGTGACCTGAGGTCTGAAGGTGCAGGAATTTGGGTGATCTGAGGTCTGAAGGTGCAGGAACTGGGGTGATCTGAGGTCTGAAGGTGCAGGAATTGGAGTGATCTGAGGTCTGAAGGTGCAGGAACTGGGGTGATCTGAGGTCTGAAGGTGCAGGAATTGGGGTGATCTGAGGTCTGAAGGTGCAGGAACTGGGGTGATCTGAGATTTGAAGGTGCAGGAATTGGGGTGATCTGAGGTCTGGAGGTGCAGGAATTAGGGGGGGTTTTAGGTCTGAAGGTGCAGGAATTGGAGTGATCTGAGGTCTGAAGGCGCAGGAATTGGGGTGATCAGAGGTCTGAAGGTGCAGGAATTGGGGTGATCTGAGGTCTGAAGGTGCAGGAATTGGGGTGATCTGAGGTCTGAAGGTGCAGGAATTTGGGTGATCAGAGGTCTGAAGGTGCAGGAATTAGGGTGATCTGAGGTCTGAAGGTGCAGGAATTGGGGTGATCTGAGGTCTGAAGGTGCAGGAATTAGGGTGATCTGAGGTCTGAAGGTGCAGGAATTGGGGTGATCTGAGGTCTGAAGGTGCAGGAATTGGGGTGATCTGAGGTCTGAAGGCGCAGGAATTGGGGTGATCTGAGGTCTGAAGGCGCAGGAATTGGGGTGACCTGAGGTCTGAAGGTGCAGGAATTTGGGTGATCTGAGGTCTGAAGGTGCAGGAATTTGGGTGAACTGAGATTTGAAGGTGCAGGAATTTGGGTGATTTGAGGTCTGAAGGTGCAGGAATTTGGGTGATCTGAGGTCTAGGGTGCAGGAATTGGGTGATCTGAGGTCTGAAGGTGCAGGAATTGGGGTGATCTGAGGTCTGAAGGTGCAGGAATTTGGGTGATCTGAGATTTGAAGGTGCAGGAATTTGGGTGATCTGAGGTCTAGGGTGCAGGAATTGGGTGATCTGAGGTCTGAAGGTGCAGGAATTGGGGTGATCTGAGGTCTGAAGGCGCAGGAATTGGGGTGATCTGAGGTCTAGGGTGCAGGAATTGGGGTGATCTGGGATTTGAAGGTGCAAGAACTGGGGTGATCTGAGGTCTGAAGGTGCAGGAATTTGGGTGATCTGAGGTCTGAAGGTGCAGGAATTGGGGTGATCTGAGGTCTGAAGGTGCAGGAATTGGGGTGATCTGAGGTCTGAAGGTGCAGAAATTTGGGTGATCTGAGGTCTGAAGGTGCAGGAATTGGGGTGATCTGAGGTCTGAAGGTGCAGGAATTGGGGTGATCTGAGGTCTGAAGGTGCAGGAATTTGGGTGATCTGAGGTCTGAAGGTGCAGGAATTGGGGTGATCTGGGATTTGAAGGTGCAAGAACTGGGGTGATCTGAGGTCTGAAGGTGCAGGAATTTGGGTGATCTGAGGTCTGAAGGTGCAGGAATTGGGGTGATCTGAGGTCTGAAGGTGCAGGAATTGGGGTGATCTGAGGTCTGAAGGTGCAGAAATTTGGGTGATCTGAGGTCTGAAGGTGCAGGAATTGGGGTGATCTGAGGTCTGAAGGTGCAGGAATTGGGGTGATCTGAGGTCTGAAGGTGCAGGAATTTGGGTGATCTGAGGTCTGAAGGTGCAGGAATTGGGGTGATCTGAGATTTGAAGGTGCAGGAATTGGGGTGATCTGAGATTTGAAGGTGCAGGAATTGGGGTGATCTGAGGTCTGAAGGCACAGGAATTGGGGTGATCTGAGGATTGAAGGCACAGGAATTTGGGTGATCTGAGGTGTGAAGGCGCAGGAATTGGGGTGATCTGAGGTCTGAAGGTGCAGGAATTGGGGTGATCTGAGGTCTGAAGGCGCAGGAATTGGGGTGATCTGAGGTCTGAGGGCACAGGAATTGGGGTGATCTGAGATTTGAAGGCGCAGGAATTGGGGTGATCTGAGGTCTGAAGGTTGGCCATTAGCATTACAACACTTAATGCCAAAAATAAAAGTTACTGACTCCTGATATAGACTGTCCCTTTAGTGACAGCTCTGAGTCTGCTGGGACTGCTGAGATCACATTAAAGATGGCGGTACCTAGCAGCAGTCTCAGAGATTTTGGATGTCTACACAGGAGAGGCTTTTACAGGTAAATAACATAAATAATATACATTTAAAACATATAATCTTATAGGAAGATTGTTGTTGAAAATAATAGTCTGGTGACAGGGTCTCTTTGTTATCAGGCCATCTTTGTGACTCACAAGCCTGTCCTGTATCACGGGAGTGAAGCTGCACTTCCGTCACGGAACTCCCAGTGTTCAGTAAAATGCTGAGGATGTGGGTCGGGACGATAAAGGGTTATAAAAGGATTATAAGCGGGATTTTTCTCTGCAGGCCACCCTGGCGCTGTACATGGATGGGGATGTGCTGCGTTATAAAAGTTTCATTGGCAGAGAATCAGCCCTCCTGGGATCCAGCTGTGACATTTTGCGCACATTCACATCTTGGCTCCCTGAACAGAACTTTATGGAGTTTCATAAATAATCGCGCTTCGCTAATCCCATGCTGACAGCAGTCCTTTGTCTTGCAATTCCTCTTTGGATCCAAATAGAGAGGATGACTAAACCTTGCTTGGTCCGTGTACCGTGTCCCAACCAGGGTCATACATGTATACTGAGTGAATGCCAACACGCCTACATACCAAGAGCACCCCCTCTGTTCCCAAGAATGTCATGTGATGATTTCTACAAAAAGCTGACACTGCATGTCACATGAGCATGGAAAACCTTGGGCCATACTGGCCACAAATCAAGACAGAGAAAGGGTATATACAGTATCTGAGAGTGTTACTTATAGCCAGATTCACGTAGGCGGGCATAACGTTAGGCATACGCTACGCCGCCGTAAGTCAGAGAGGCAAGTGCTGTATTCACAAAGCACTTGCCTCCTAAGTTACGGCGGCGTAGCGTAAATGGGGCCGGCGTAAGCGCGCCTAATTTAAATGAGGATGAGGGGGGCGTGTTTTATGTAAATGGGTGGTGACCCAACGTGATTGACGTTTTTTACGAACGGCGCATGCGCCGTCCGTGTACATATACCAGTGTGGTTTTGGACGTATTGGTTTCGACGTGAACGTAAATTACGTCCAGCCCCATTCACGGACGACTTACGCAAACAACGTAAAATTTTCTAATTTTGACGCGGGAACGACGGCCATACTTACCATTGACTAGGCCAGCTATTTGTTCGACTAACTTTACGCCGGAAAAAGCCATACGTAAACGACGTAAGAAAATGCGCCGGGCGCACGTACATTCGTGAATCGGCGTATCTAGTCATTTACATATTCTACGCCAAACTCACCGGAAGCGCCACCTAGCGGCCAGCGGAAAAATTGCACCCTAAGATACGACGGCGTAGGAGACTTACGCCGCTCGTATCTTAGCCTAATTTAAAACTTATCTGGTTTCCAGAATATGCTTAAATTTGCTACGGCGTTGATTCAGAGTTACGACGGCGTATCTACTGATACGCCGGCGTAACCCTACCTGAGTCCAGCTATTAAGGCGCAACTTCAGCCCAAACAACAAGGTAAAAATGAATAGACCAATAAAAGAGGAAATAACAAAACCAGTGTAGCGCTACCCCCTCAGGAGCCGCTGGTTGATTTGGGATCGGCGTATTATGTTACCTTGGTGTGGTGTCCAGGGGTGAAGGTAGTGAGTAGAGCAATAAGCGAATGTCCAATCAGCAGTTAAGGTTTTTCTGAATGCTTTATTTCTTGGCCCGACATGACCAACATCAACTTGAGGTACCGTATTTATCGACATATATCGCGCACTTTTTTGCCCTGAAAATCAGGGCAAAATCGTGGGTGCGCGATATACGCCGATACCCGCTTTCCCGCGCCAAGTTTTGAATACTGCGCCGACATATACCGAGCGCAGTACACTCGGGTATATTCGGCCAGTCTCGGCTTCTTCCGCGGTCACGTCCTGGACGTACAGGACGTGAGCGCGACAGTTGCCGAGCCTGCCCGAGTGTACTGCGCTCGGTATATGCTGGCGCAGTATTCAAAACTCAGCGCGGGAAACGAGCGGGGAGGACACGAGGACGCCGCAGAAGGACGCCGGACCCGCCGAAGAGGACACCGGACCCGCCGAAGAGGACACCGGACCCGCCGAAGAGGACACCGGACCCGCCGCAGAAGGACACCGAAGCCGCAGAAGGACACCCGAAGCCGCAGAAGGACGCCGTGGAAGGACACCAAAACTGTAAGTACAAAAATAACTTTTTTTCCACAGGATTGGGGGTCACTTTAGGGTTGCGCGGTATACGCGGGAGCGCGTTATACCGCGATAAATACGGTATATAGGAAAGGTTGATGAAGTAAGGAAACTCTGCGGTATCAGGCTTGGATAGAGAAAAGCAATCCTGCTGTTCTGTAACTGCGTCAAACGTCGCCACTCTAGCCAGAGTGGGTGAAGTGCCCCCGGACAGATCCCTGCCACAGGCCTGGCAGCCGGAGCGCCACTTTAAGGTTGTCATCTCTCTGCTCCCCCTGGCTTGTTGTCTGGCCAGCCGTCCGCTCACCCACAGAGCCGACCAGCTGACCACCCACTCTCTGACTCTCACTCGCCACCCGCCCACGCACCGAGGCACCCGGCAGCCCATGCTGTCACCCGCCCGATCTGTCACTCGCACGCGGACTCGCGGACCGCAAATTCCGCAACTAGAAATTAGCTCATTTCTAATTAACTAAATTCTCGGGGGATCCGCCCCTGTGCCGCAGTGAATTATGGTCTGTGAAACGTAACTCGAATTTGGCGCGAACAACCCATTTTGTTCGTATTGCGACGAACGATCAAACATACGATGTTCGAGTCGAACAAGAGTTCGACTCGAATACGAAGCTCATCCCTACTCTGCTGCAATAGAAAGTCTGCCTGCCCGCAGTTTTTAGCCAGTTTTAGCTTTCGTTGTCATTCCACATTTAACCACCAGATGGCAAACTCAAACTTCCACGGTTCCAGGTGCTTTGAGTAGATAACTATCATGTTTTTGCGAATCTTCAAATTTTGGGATTTTGAGAATAAATCCACAGAGGTGATCAAATACCACCAAAAGAAAGCTCTATTTGTGGGGGAAAAAATGACATCAATTGTATTTTGGGTACAACGTCGCACGACCGTGCAATTGTCAGTTAAAGTAACACCGTGCCGTTTTGCAAAAAAATGACCTGGTCTTCCGGGCTGAAGTGGTTAAAACGTTGTTTTTTTTTGTTTTTTTAAGTCAGTTACGTTACAAATATTGCAGCTGCTGACTTACCAGTGCCTGGAGTCCAGCACTGTTTTTCCGCAGCTGGTTCTTCTTACCATGGTTGGTCTCCAGAGTAGGGTTGCCACCTTTTCCTCAAGCCAAACCCGAACACTTTAGCGGCACAGGGCACGTTTTTTTCCGTAGTATACACAATCGGATAATAAAAGACCTGGGGCACCTTTGGGTGCCTCAAGAACAGTGGTATTGCAGCGCGCTGCGGCAAACAGTGGGTGTGGCCAAGCAGCTCTTGCTGACATCGTGGCTCCCCCTCAGTGATGCCAAACCTGCCCCCAGACAGCCGTCCGCATCTCCCGAATGGCAACAGATTTTTGTGTGACTACCTCAGTTACTTGGGGAGCCACAGCCCAGTCTAAATAATGTGTCCGCGTTTCAAGCAGACTGAAACCCGGACACAAGATCCCAAACCCGAACTGTCCGGGGGAATCCTGGACAGGTGGGAACCCTACTCCAGAGCTGCCATCTTGGATATGAGTTGTGGCTTCTTGAGGAACCACAGTAGGCTCCCCAGTAAGGGAGCAGCGCTGTATGAGAAGTCCTGCAGCCTCCTGGAATGGGATGGGAGGGGGCGGGGCAAGCGGTGTCCCCCTCGCCAAGGTGAGGATTGCGGAAGGGAGAGAAAGTCACCCGTAGAGATGGGGCTGTTGATATCACATCCAGGATGGCGGCACCCAGAAGGGGTATCATGCATAAAAAAAGGTAAAAGCAAACGTAATGTTATACTGCTCTTCTACTCTCTCTCCGGCTGCTCCCTCTCCCCAGACCGCGTCCATTCCCCCCCCCCCCCCCCCAGGGCCAACAACATGACTCACTGTCTGTTTTTTTTTGTCCTGTTTTGGTCCAGAGGAGAGAAGGAGGAGAAGACAGCGGCGGATCCCGATTTTCATTGCCTTTGCCCTCCGTGATCTGGACATCATGTTCACTGTCCGGCGCCCTGTGATTGGGCGTATGGGGGTCACGTGCAGAGGTGGGACTCCAGGAGAAACCAAGATCATGGATAGGCCAGCCACCACACATGACCCTCATAGCACAATCACAGGGCGACAGACACTGAACATGGTGCCAGAGCGTGAGGGACACAGGGAATTGAAATTAGGAGGAGGCAGCCAGTAGTGATGCACACTGACATGGAATTTCGCCCCCCTAAATGCTGCACCGGAGGGGGCCACGGCCCCCTCCGCACCCCCCCCACGCTACGCCACTGCGCTACAGGCATGTTTCAACCTACAGCACTGCTTGGGGAGAGTGACTTTTCGATTGGAGCATTGTGCAAGAGGCGAGGTCGAGATGGGACCACTTTGTGAAGAGGGTATGATGGGAGGTTCCCCACAAATTCAGAGGTGGGGTCTTGTTTGGATGCACACGTAAAGTGTGCTTAAACCGTTTTTTAGTTTATTAAAAAAGTGTAGCTGATGATTTTTAATAAACAGACACTCACCTGCCCCACGGTCCAGCGATGCGGCCATCCGGAGCCTCGCTCCTCTCCTCGGCGCCGTCATAGCAACTGTGGGCACCCAGCCGTGACAGCTTACGACTTCATGGCTGAGCATGCACTGCGCGTGCGCGGGTCGTGCTACGCACTGCTATTGGCCAGGCAATCTTCTGGGACCTGTCACGTGTCCCAGAAGATCACTGGCAGGGAGGATCCGCCTAGGCGGCCAATAAGGGCAAGGAGGAAGTGAGAACCGGAAAATCCACTAAAAATAAGGTAGACAATCCCCCCCCCCCCCCAAAAAAAAAAAATTACACGCCAATTGTGGCATGTCAGGGGGCGAGATGTGCTTAAAGCGGAAGTTACACTTTCGGGTGAAACTCCGCTTTAATGGATGGACCCCACATATTTAGAGCAGGGGTCTGGATGGGACCAGTGGATGGGTCATGATTTGTGTGCACCCTCCCAGAAAGGGGGCAACGAAATGTGGACCACAGATGGGGTTAACAGTGTCCCGGGATATGCAATTGTGCTCCTCCGTTGTCACCCTATCACATGCATCCATGGTGGAGACTACAAACAGTTGTGCTGACACACATTGCACGAGCATGGCCAACCGTTGTCACTATCAGAAGCCAGCACAGCGCTATAATGTGCCTTCAACGATGGAGCGAGTTTGGCCCAGATTCACAAAGCACTTACTCCGACGTATAACAAGTTATGCCGACGTAAGTGCAAATGTGCGCAGTCGCATCTGTGCGCCAGACCCACAAACTAATATGCGCCTAAAAACAGGCTACACCCCACCGACGTAGCTTGCACACGCCGGCGTAGGGTGGGCGCACATTTAGGCTGGACGCATTGGTGCCGCTCCCATTGATTAGCCATTCAAACATGCAAATGAGGAAAATACGGCGATTCACGAACGTGCGTGCGCCCGGCGCATGATACGCGAAAGTTGTACGTCTAGCGTAAAATTATTCCCCATAAAGGAGGTGTAACCCAGCAACAGACATGCAAAGGTCTACACCAGGGAACACAAGCCGGCGTATTGTGCGTTGGACGTGTGTCTGGCTGGGCGTACGTTATGTTCACGGCGTACGCAGTGACCTGGCGTAGCTTAGGCAGTTTTTCCGGCGTGGTTGTGAGCATGCGCATGGGGGTGCTGTGCATGCGTCCACGTCACGGTGCATGCGCAGTTCGTGATACGTACCTGTCTGGCGCTCGGCCCATCATTTGCATGGGGTCACGCTTCATTTGCATGGGTTCACGCCCACTTCCACCTACACCGACGTGCGCCTTCGAAACCCACGCCACGCTGGCGCAGCGTTGGGAGCACTGGCTTGCTGAATGCCATGCTTGCCTCTCTGCGCTGCGTTGGCATAGCGTGCGGTGTTTGCCCTACGGCGGCGTAATGTGCGCCTTGCTCTCTGTGAATCTGGGCCCACATGTCTGAAAAAGGCTGAAAGAGATCAGCAGCACTAAGGTGGAAAAAAAAAGGGATTAAAAAAAAAAAATTCAAAACATTATTTTCTGCAAAAAATATATTTTGTTATGATTTCCGGTGCTTTAGCACAAACCATCGCTTTATTAGAAATTAGATTTCTGGAGATGAGAATGAGTTGTCTTTTACTGCCCCCTAGTGGTAAAATACGATATCCCCACCCCTTGATCATATACCATGGGTGCTCAACCTGTGGCCATCCAGCTGTTGCACAACATGAGGCATTGCAAGGCTGGCAGCTCCCATGAGGCATTGCAAGGCTGGCAGCTCCAAGTGTGACTCTCAAAGGCAGAGGCATGATGGGACTTGTAGTTCCACAGCAGCTAGAGGACCATAGGTTGCGCACCCATGGAATAAACTATTGAAGTCTGTGGCCCTCCAGCTGTTGCAGGACTACAGGCCCCAGATTGCCCCTCCGGGCCACGAGGCTGTGTTCACTATTCAGGTGTGCTTTATGTAACATGAGACAGAGACAAGGAGGTCAAAGGCTTGGAGGAAAGCATCTGGAACTAATATGGTCCATTCGTAGCGCGGTGCCTAAAGAATCTAAGAGACGAGATGGTTCTAATAGAATGGCTACAGAAAAGAATTGGGCCCCCACAGAACCTCAAGGGGCCCCTCCACTCCTTTCAAGCTCTATTTCCAAAGTAAATGACAGATTTCCTGAACCTATACTGTAACTCAATACCCAATACGCTGTTGGTTATCTTTAACCATCGGTGACCCGGGAAACTCGATGTCGTATTTCAGCTTCCTTTCATTGCCAATCAGAAATCAGCCAGAGAACGCAAGGAGCAAGTTGGCCTGAGTCATAGTCCTTGACTATAACCGGAGATGGTCTGCAAGCCTATTGATATAGAGATGGAAAACCCAGGCAGCTCGGCATCACCGCCAGTGGCGGCTGGTGCTCAGTTTTTTTTTTTTGGGGGGAGCGCAAACTAAAAAAAAAAAAAAACATCAAATGCAGCCACTGTGCCCATCAAACGCAGCCACTGTGCCATCAAACGCAGCTACTGTAACGATCAATTGTTGGCAGTGTTGCCAGTGTGCCCCATCAATTGCTGCCAGTTTGCCCCATCAAATGCCACCAGCGTGCTGCCAGTTTGCCCCATCAAATGCTGCCAGTGTGCTGCCAGTTTGCCCCATCAAATGCTGCCAGTTTGCCCCATCAAATGCCGCCAGTGTGCTGCCAGTTTTCCCCATCAAATGCTGCCACTGTGCTGCCAGTTTGCCCCATCAAATGCCGCCAGTGTGTGTTCAGTTTGCCCCATCAAATGCTGCCAGTGTGCTGCCAGTTTGCCCCATTAAATGCTGCCAGTTTGCCCCATCAAATGCCACCAGTGTGCTGCCAGTTTGCCCCATCAAATGCTGCCAGTGTGCTGCCAGTTTGCCCCATCAAATGCCGCCAGTGTGCTGCCAGTTTGCCCCATCAAATGCTGCCACTGTGCTGCCAGTTTGCCCCATCAAATGCCGCCAGTGTGTGTTCAGTTTGCCCCATCAAATGCTGCCAGTTTGCCCCATCAAATGCTGCCAGTGTGCTGCCAGTTTGCTCCATCAATTTTTCGCCGCTAGGTGTCGCCTCCGTCGTTTTCCCCGTCGGGTATGCAAATTAGCAAAATACGCAAATTCCCGAACGTACATGCGTTCGACGCAGTGAAGTTACGACGTTTACATTAGATTTGCAACGCGTAAAGTTGCCCCTGCTATATGAGGGGCAACCAATGTTAAGTATGGCCGTCGTTCCCGCGTCGAAATGTAAAAATTTACGTCGTTTGCGTAAGTCGTCCGTGAATAGGGCTGGACGCCATTTACGTTCACGTCGAAACCAATGACGTCCATGCGACGTCATTTAGCACAATGCACGTCGGGAAATTTTAGGGACGGCGCATGCGCATTAGGTTCGGCGCGGGAACGCGCCTAATTTAAATGCTATACGCCCCCTACCCGCCTAATTTGAATTAGGCGGGCTTGCGCCGGTGGGATTTACGCTACGCCGCCGCAACTTTACAGGCAAGTGCTTTGTAAATCAAGCACTTGCCCGTAAAACTTGCAGCGGCGTAACGTAAATGAGATACGTTACGCCGCCGCAGAGATGCGGCGATCTACGAGAATCTGCCCCAGTGTTCGTATTGCGAAACGCTCGTTAACTGCGTTACTCGCAATCCGCGGTTCCACTGTTTTAGAAATTATATTTGCTGGGGAGGAGAATGAGTTGTCTTTTACTGTCCCCTAGTGGTAAAATACAATATTAAAGCATCTCAACCTGAATCTATCGATCCTATAGGATGGGTGCTCAACCTGTGGCCTTCCAGCTGTTGCAAAAGTCCTCAAGTCCTCAAGTCCCATGAGGCATTGCAAGACTGGCAGTTACATGTATGACTTCCAAAGGCAGAGACATGATGGGATTTGTAGTTCCACAACAGCTGGAGGGCCAGAGGTTGAGCATCCATGGAACTATTGACATTTGGCATCCAGATCAGCACAAACAGTAGCAAGGCCACCTCAAGTGCAGCAGTGGGCAGTAGTAAAGTTTAACCTTCCGAGTGCTGAAACTATATTGCCAGAGCGCTAGTCCTAGAGCGACTGGGTATGTACTGTCCAAAAGAAAATGAGGATGGTAGTGGAGGAGGCAGGGGGAAGAAAACAGGGCTTGATAAATCATTTTTATGGGAGGGGCAGTCCTTTGAGATGTTCTTCTGCCAGCTATCGTTGGGGCCCTTTAAGAGCATTAGTTCACTTAAAGACATTCCCAATTAACCTGCACACAGTATAGGTACAGTATAGTCTCAGCAAAGGTGCATGGTAGGTTTGGTTCAGATACTTAAAGGTTCAGTCTAATGCAGTATAGTGGCGGTCCGTCCATAGAGGGCGCTGGAGCGCCGCCCCCTCTGGTGGCTCCGCACCGCCACTGAAATAACATACATTCATGCATTTGATGAATGTATGTTATTGTTGCCAGATGCCGCTGGTCTAATTCAGGTGGCCGGAACTTGAGCGCCGACCACCTGAATAACGCCAGCTGGTTGGCTGTGCAGAAGTGCCTATCAGAGCCAGCGGCTCTCCCGGAAGCTTATCCTCGGAACGTACGGGGGGTGCGTTCCTTGGATAAGACTGGCGGCCGTCTCAGCCAATCAGGTTCACCGATTCTGGTTATCGGTAACCTGATTGGCTGAAGCGTCACCAAGGCGGGAGAGGACATCGAGGGACATGGAAGGAGAATGGTAAGTGCATTTTACAGGGCAAAGCACAGTGGCATCAATGGGCACAGTGGCGACAAAGGGCACAGAGGCATCAATGGGCACAGTGGCAACAATTAAAGGGCACAGAGACATGGGCACAGTGGCTACAATTAAAGGGCACAGTGGTGACAATTGAGGGGCACAGTGGCTCCGTTTGATGGCATGGCACAGTGGTGACAATTGATGGCATAGTGACTGCATTTGATGGCATGGCACAGTGGTGACAATTGATGGCCTGCGCCGTTGTATCTTAGGGTGCAATTTTTTCGCTGGCCACCAGGTGGCGCTTCCGTTGATTTCGGCGTAGAATATGTAAATGACTAGATACGCCGATTCACGAACGTACGCTTGCCCGTCGCAGTAAAGATACGCCGTTTACATAAGAGGTACGCCGGCGTAAAGATAAAGCTGCCCCCTAGGTGGCCTAGCCAATGTTAAGTATGGCCGTCGTTCCCACGTCGAAATTTGAAAAATTTTACGTTGTTTGCGTAAGTCGTCCATGAATGGGGCTGGACGTAATTTACGTTCACGTCGAAACCAATACGTCCTTGCGGCGTACTTTGGAGCAATGCACACTGGGATATGTACACGTCGGGTCACCAATCATTTACATAAAACACGCCCCCCTGACTTAAGGCGGTGTAGCGTAAATACTATACGCTACGCCGCCGTAAAAAGGCGCCGATCTACGTGAATCCAGCCCTTGGTGTCCTGTTCTCAGTGGCTCAGTTCCACTAGCCGTATCAGCAATCGCCAAATAGCCCTCTCACCAGTCCCTATGGCAAATAGTTAAAAAAGTGTGTCCAATGCCACACTTTGAAGCAGGTGTAAGCAAGCCCATACAGAGCAGCAGCAGACTGATGAGCTCATCTCTCTGCTCTCTCCTCCTATCAGCATGTTCCTGGGCAGCACGCTTCTATATAACACACCAAACTGGCTCTCAGTCCTGCCCCTCCCCCCCCAGTCTGGGCTTTGCTGTACAGGGATTGCAAGAGACTGATGCCAAATCTAATTCAGGTGCTTACACTGATTTAGCTGGATTCACGTAGAGGTGCCTAACGTTAGGCAGGCGTATCGTATCTCATATACGCTACGCCGCCGTGAGTTAGAGAGGCAAGTGCTGTATTCACAAAGCACTTATGTCCTAAGTTACGGCGGCGTAGCGTAAATGTGCCGGCGTAAGCGCGCCTAATTCAAATTGTGAAGAGGTGGGCATGTTTTATGTAAATAAAGCATGACCCCACGTAAATGACGTTTTGAACGAACGGAGCATGCGCCGTCCGTGGACGTAACCCAGTGCGCATGCTCCGACTTACGCCGCAAAGACTCATTGCTTTCGACGTGTACATAAATTACGGCCAGCCCCATTCACGGAATTTTTAAATTCGACGCGGTTCCGACATCCATACTTAACATTGGCTGCGCCATCTTTTCGGTGGAATATCCTTAGGCCTGAAAACGCCTTACGTAAACGGCGTATCTTTACTGCGACGGGCAAGCGTACGTTCGTGAATAGGCGTATCTCGCTGATTTACGCATTCTAGGCGTAAATCAGCGTACACGCCCCTAGCGGCCGGCCTAAATAGACAGCTAAGATACGACGGCGCCGGCGGTCGTATCTTAGCTAGATTTAAGTGTATCTCAATTTGAGAATACACTTAAATATACAACGGCGCAGATTCAGAGTTACGACGGTGTATCTACTGATACGCCGGCGTAACTCTACCTGAATCTGGCTAATTGTATTTAAAAAGAAATATATTGAAGAATGTAATCATCAATACAGCGGAATGATGATTTGTATATCTGCCTGGAGTTTAGGTTAAATATTAACCCGGAGTTCTGCTTTAAAACAAGACCACGGCGCTAAATATGCAAATCTGTGTATTGTGAGTGATGAATTGTTGGTGGGCTCTTTATTGGATGCCAGGCAACGGGACAACGGACACTGTGAGAGCGAGGAGGAGCGAGGAGCAAGGCAGAGGAAAATGCATGAGAAAAAAAAATAACAAAAACGCAAAAAAAACCCCATTTTGCCAGTTTTTGGCATTTCCCACTTCACCGACATCTGATTGTGTGAGGTGCTGCAATTACATGCAATGCTTGTCTTCATCAGAAGCCCCCCTTTACATCAGAGTTCCCTGATCACATCTGAAGCTTCACTTTCTATTAGAGTCACCCCCCCCATTACATTAAAGGTCCCCCTCTACATCAGAGTTCCCTGTTCACAGAGACCCCCTATCAGTTAAGAAGTCCCCCCCCCTTACCACATCAGAGGTTCACCCATCACATCAGAAGCCTCCCTTCCCATTCGAGTTCACCCCCCTCTCACATCAAGGGTCCCCAAACGACACCCCCCCCCCATCAGGTCCCCCATCACATCAAAGGCCCCTCCTTACATTAAAGGTCCCCCACCACGTTAGAGTCCCCTGTTCACAGAGTCCCCCCTACATTACATCTGAAGCCTCCCTTCCCATCAGCATCATCCCATCACATCAGGTCCCTCTACCACATCAGATCATTTCCCTATTCATAGAGACCCCCTATCAGTTAAGAGGTCCCCCCACCACATCTGAGGTTCCCCTATCACATCAGAAGCATCCCTTTCCATCAGAGTTCTCCCCCCCCCCCTCACATCAAGGGTCCCCAAACTACTCCTGAGTCCCCTGTTTACAGCGCCCCCCCATCAGCTCAGAGGTCTCCCCATCACATCAAAAGCCTCCTTTTCCATCAGATCTCCCCATCACATCAAAGGCCCCCGATCCCATTAATATTCCCCCTATCAGATTAAAGGTCCCCCATCACATTAAAGGTCCCCCATCACATTAAAGGCCCCCAATCACATTAATAGCCCCCCCCATCACATTAATATTCCCCCTATCAGATTAAAGGTACCCTGTAACATCAAAGGTACCCCATCACATCAAAGGTTCCCCATCACATCAAAAGTCCCTTATCACATTAAAGGGGTTGGCTTATACTTGAGTATATACAGTAATTGAAAAAGAAATGGGCATGTGCAAGAAAAGAAAATCCCAGAAAGAAAAGAAGATTCCCAGCCACAAAAATTCTCTTCTGTAGCAACATGAGGTGAAATTGAAGGCTTGGTTGGTCAAATTTCTAAATCAATGGTGGCGCCATCGGATCACAAAGCACACACAATTTCTGATTTTCAAAAGAAAAATATTTCGAAATTTTGACCCGTGTATGGCCAGCCTAAAGCCTCATACACACAATCGGATTTTTTGCGGACAAAGCGTAGGACTTTTGTCCGAAGAGCGTTGCCCGTAAACTTGCCTTGCATACAAACAAACGGCAAAGAATTGTCAGCCAACAAACACGGAACTACGTGGTTTTTCACCCTTTGGGCAACGTCTGCTAATGTTGTGTTATGGTGAGCATTGCTTCTGAGCATGCGTGTTTGTACTTTGGAGTTTTGCGTACACACGATCGGATTTAGTCTCCCATGTTTACGAATCAAAGACAGATATCAATACCTGAAAGTTTGCAGGTGATAGGATGATGTCTTCATGGAGTGGCCACTATGATGTCATCAATAAGCCGCTCTCAGGTATGTGTGCTCCTGCACTGGAATTTGCTTTTGTTGGTTCAGACTTGCTGACATTGTCATCATGGCTTGATCGGGTGATCGGTGACCCAAGAAACTGGATAGATCTGCAACAAGCCACGCAGATCCGATAATATAAAGAAACCCGACAGATCTGGACACAGACAGGTTTTCGGTTCATTTGGTGATTTTTCTTCTGTTTTGACTAAAACAAAGCACCACTGATATTTTGTGATGGGTAGGTGGGTGGGGCCTCGTTCACACCTGTGCAGGTTTCATAATCCAGGTGCAGATTGCATTTTCAATACACATTTTTTATCCATTGAAAGCAATGCTGCCATCTGAAATTGAGATTCGGGGGAGCTGCCGCAAATTGAGGGAAAAAAAGAGAGTAGCCGTCCGGGGGCCCTGGGAAACTCTGGGCCTTTTGATAAAAAGAAACAAAAAGAAATAAAAAATATATATAAAAAAAATATATATATATATTTTTTTTTTAAAAAAGGGGGGTTGTTATCCGGGGCCCTGGGGACCTCTGTGCCCTTTAATAAAAAAAAAAATGAAAAAAAATTATATATATAAAATGAAAAAAAAAATTATAAAAGGAAATTACAAAAAAAGGGGGGTTGCCATCCTGGACCTCTGGGCCCTTTAATAAAAATAAAAAATAAATAAACCTCTGGGCCCTTTAATAAAAAATAAATTAAAAAAAATATATAAAAAAATAAACATTTATAAAAAATAAATAAAAACGGGGGGGGGGGGGGTTGCCACATGGGGCCCTGGGGACCTCTGAGCCCTTTAATAATATATATATATATATATATATATATATATATATATATATATATATATATATATATATATAAAAATAAATAAAAAGAAAGAATAAAAAATAAAAAATAAATAAACCTCTGGGCCCTTTAATAAAAAATAAATTAAAAAACATATATAAAAAAATAAACATTTATACAAAATTAAAAAAGGGGGGGGTTGCCACATGGGGACCTCTGAACCCTTTAATAATAATAATAATAATAATAATAATAATAATAATATATATATATATATATAAATAAATAAAAAGAAAAAGAAAGAAAAAAATATATACATTTTTTTTAAAATTTTTATATAAAAAAGGGGGGTTGCCATCCCGGGCCCTTGGGACCTCTGGGCCCTTTAATAATAATAAGAAAAATATATATATATATATGTATACCTCTGGGCCCTTTAATAAAAAATAAAATAAAAATATATTAAAAGGGGTTGCCATCCGGGCCCCTTACAGGTTTTCTGCCTGTACCCCCCTGATGGCGGCCCTGCCGGCGAACATCACGTCTGCTGGACCCGCTGATTGGCTCCCCCTCTGGCCAATCATCACGTGTGCCTTTGCTGGCTATTGCACAATATGGCGTACAGGTACACCTTATTTTCTGGCAGTGCCCCTCCCGAGACTAGACTCTGGATCCGCCCCTGGGCCTCATTGAATTTTATAGACTGTTTGACTGACAACACCTGTCTAGGCAAGTGCTAATTGAATTTATGCAAATTTCTAGGATAAAATATAATATAATATAATGTAACATAGCAAAATATAGTATAATATTATGTATTATAATATAGGGACGCACTTAACTGCATGTTGGGATGACTTGATTATTGGCTGCAATGCTCAAAACTCTCACTAGATGTCAGTGTACTTTATACACACATATATGGTAATGCTATTCCTTCCTACAGTGCTTGATACTATGTTGCAAGAAGCAGTTATATACGTGTATCTGTACAATAATAGTAATTACTTTTCCACAAGGGGATTATTGGTGGAATATCATGTATACACAGCCTATGTAATGCATTTGACTAGTTTCTGATAGGTATTTGTGTATAATTATTTTTCTGTATTGGGGATTATGGGGGGAATATCATGGCTATACATTCCAAGGAGCATATTTTACCTATTTCTGATAAAAATATATGTAGAATATTTTTTTTTACATGGGGATTATGGGTGGAACATCAAGGCTAAACAAGCCTAGGAACACAGGGCCAGATTCACGTAGAATTCCGGTGGCGTAACGTATCCCATTTACGTTACACCGACGCAAGTTTTCAGCGCAAGTGCTTAATTCACAAAGCACTTGCCTGTAAACGTGCGGCGGCGTAACGTAAATCCATCCGGCGCAAGCCCGCCTAATTCAAATGGGGAGTGTATCATTTAAATTAGGCGCGTTCCCGCGCGGAACGTACTGCGCATGCTCCGTTTTGTAATTTCCCGCCGTGCTTTGCGCGAAATGACATCTCACAACGTAATTTTTTGAACGGCGACGTGCGTTACGTCCTTTCCTACTCCCGTACAACTTACGCAAAAAAAAAAAAAAAATTCAAAATTTGACGCGGGAACGACGGCCATACTTTAACATGGCTAGAATGCGACGAGCGCGCGTAGCTTTGTGGATCGCCGTAAACAGCTAATTAGCATACCCGACGCGGAAAACGACGCAAACTCCACCCAGCGGGCGCCGAAGTATTGCATCCTAAGATCCGAAGATCCGAAGGCGTACGAAGCCATCTTAGCCAAATGCCGTCGTATCTTTGTTTGAGAATTCAAAATAAAGATACGACGTGGCAAATTTGAAAGTACGCCGGCGTATCAGTAGAAAGCACGTTGGGAAATTTACTAACGGGGGATGCGCAGAACGTTCGGCGCGGGAGCGCGCCTAATTTAAATGGTACACGCCCCATTTGAATTAGGCGGGGCTTGCGCCGGACGTCTTTACGTTACTCCGCCGCAAGTTTATACTCAAGTGCTTTGTGGATCAAGGACTTACGAGAAAAACTTGCGGCGGTGTAACGTAAAGACGATACATTACGCCGCCGCATTTGTACCTGAATCTGGCCCATAGTGTATCATTTAATGTAGCATTAAGATCCCTTTCACACTGGGGCGTGTTTTTTTAGGTGTTTTAGCGCAAAAAAAAGCGCCTGTAAAGCGCCTGAAAAGCGCCTCTCAAGCCTTCCAGGTGTGAAAGCCTGAGTGCGGTGCGCTTGCTGGACGGGAAAAAAAGTTCTGCAAGCAGCATCTTTGGGGCGGTGCGGGAGCGCTGTATACACCCCTCCTCCACAGCCCCTACCATTGAAATCAACAGGAAGCGCTACTAAAGTGCCTGCAAAGTGCTTTGGCACCGACACTTTTCGGGCACTTTTAATCCCTTGTTAAAGTGGAGTTCCACCCAGATTTTTATTTTTTTTACCAAAAATCTAAAAAATATAGAAAAAAAAATGTATACTCACCAGAAAGGGCTGTTGCTATGCGGAAGTAGCTCTTCTGCCTCTTCCTCCACCGCGGTCGACTTCTTCCTCGTCTTCCGTTGCTGTGACTTCTGGTGAAGGGGGCGCGCTGCCTTCTGGGAACTGTGTGTATCACAGGAGGCAGCCGTGCGAGTCGCGCATGCGCAGTAGGAAACAGGCAGTGAAGCCTGTTTCCCTTAGTCCGGATGGAGGCGCCAGGACCAAGCGATCGACGTCGGGGGCCCATCATCGCAGGCGCCTAGGACAGGTAAGTGTTCTTATTTTGAGTCAGCAGCTACACTGTTAGTAGCTGCTGACTTTTAAAAAAAAAATTGGGGGTGGAATCCCGCTATAACTCCTTCTTTTTTGGGTTAAAAGCGCCCCGATCCCACCCGCACGGCGCCGGTAAGTAAAGCGCGGCTAAAACAAGCAGTGCTTTACCGCTAGCGCGGGAGTGGTGTTCAGTGTAAAAGTAGCCTTAATAATATGGAATGATATATTGTAATATAAAAAAAAAATGCAATATAATATATTATAATAAAATACAATATATTATATTATTATATAGTATAATATATAGTAGTACATTTTAATATAATATAGTATGATATAAAAAATTTGATATAATATAGTATAATATAAAGTAACATAATATAGTATAGCTTAATATATTGTAATATAATTTAATATGATAAAATGTAATATTGTGTAGTAGTGTAATATAATAAAGTATAAAATAATATAGTATAGTATAATATATGTTAGTAAATTATATTGTAATATAATATAGTATAATATAAAAAAAATGTAATATAATATTACAATATAAAGTAACATAATATAGTATAGTATAATATATTGTAATATAATTTAATATGATAAAATGTAATATTATGTAGTAGTGTAATATAATAAAGTATAAAATAATATACTATAGTATATGTTAGTAAATTATATTGTAATATAATAAAGTATAAAATAATATAGTATAGTATAATATATGTTAGTAAATTATATTTTAATATAATATAGTATAATATACAAAAAATAAATCTAATATAGTATAACATAAAAAGTAAAATAATATAGTATAATATATTGTAATATAATTTAATATGATAAAATGTAATATTTTGTAGTATAATATAATGTAATATAATAAAGTATAAAATAATATAGTATAGTATAATATATTTTAGTAAATTATATTGTAATATAATATAGTATAATATACAAAAATGTAATATAATATTACAATATAAAGTAATATAATATAGTATAATATACAAAAAATAAATCTAATATAGTATAACATAAAAAGTAAAATAATATAGTATAATATATTGTAATATAATTCAATATGATAAAATTTAATATTTTGTAGTATAATATCGTGTAATATAATAAAGTATAATATAATATAGTATAATATATTTTAGTAAATTATATTGTAGAATAATATAGTATAATATAATGTATGATTATATAGTATAGTTTATTATGTTGTAACATAATGTAAATTAGTATAGTATGGTAGCAATATATAGTATGATATAATAAAGTAATACTACTGTCTATAAATAAGTGAAAGCAGCATGTCATTCTCAGACAAGGCCACACGGTGTCAGTAGAGGGCGCCCCCGGCTCGGCTCTTTGTCGGGGGAGAGTCGGGAAGTTTGGCTCTCAGATCGTCTTCTGTCCTCTTACCGAGCGGAGCTCCGACACACCGATCCGACCCGGGGACCCCGAACACCGAAACACCCAGGTAACTTCACCCTCCGGGGACCCCCCCGATCCCACCACAGGGGAGGAGAGAACGGAACTTCCTCCTCTGATACATTGTATATACATTGTGTGTATCCGGGGATCAGAGACACGTCTACACTACTGGACTGTGTGCTCTACACTGTGCTACATGGGGATCCCGAGCCACACTCTGTACGCTTACTGTGTGCTCCCTACACTACATGGGGACCCCGAGCCACACTCCGTACACTGACTGTATATACTGTGTGCTCCCTACACTACATGGGGATTCCGAGCCACACTCTGTACACTGACTGTATATAGTATATACTGTGTGCTCCCTACCCTGTGCTACATGGGGATCCTGAGCCACACTCTGTACACTGACTGTATATACTGTGTGCTCCCTACACTACATGGGGATCCTGAGCCACACTGACTGTTTATATCATATACTGTGCGCTCCCTACACTGTGCTACATGGGGATCCCAAGCCACACTCTGTACGCTGACTGTATATACTGTGTGCTCCCTACACTACATGGGGACCCCGAGCCACACTCTGTACACTGACTATATACTGTGTGCTCCCTACACGGGGACCCCGAGCCACACTCTGTACACTGACTGTATATACTGTGTGCTCCCTACACTACATGGGGACCCCGAGCCACACTCTGTACACTGACTGTATATACTGTGTGCTCCCTACACTACATGGGGATCCCGAGCCACACTCTGTACACTGACTGTATATACTGTGTGCTCCCTACACTACATGGGGATCCCGAGCCACACTCTGTACACTGACTGTATATACTGTGTGCTCCCTACACTACATGGGGATCCCGAGCCACACTCTGTACACTGACTGTATATACTGTGTGCTCCCTACACTACATGGGGATCCCGAGCCACACTCTGTACACTGACTGTATATACTGTGTGCTCCCTACACTACATGGGGATCCCGAGCCACACTCCGTACGCTGACTGTATATACTGTGTGCTCCCTACACTACATGGGGATCCCGAGCCACACTCCGTACGCTGACTGTATATACTGTGTGCTCCCTACACTACATGGGGATCCCGAGCCACACTCTGTACGCTGACTGTATATACTGTGTGCTCCCTACACTACATGGGTATCCCGAGCCACTCTCTGTACACTGACTATATATACTGTGTGCTCCCTACACTACATGGGGATGTGATCCCGGGACTGTGTGATTATTGTATATAATTAGTATAAATAGTGTGATGTGTATCATGTGACTGAGCCGTGTGTCATCTACTCTGTGTGTGTCATCATATGTGATCATGTAACTGAACTCCACCGTACTGTGTATACTGATCTCTATATACAGAGATCCGCACCCGTCACTGATCTCTAGATACAGAGATCCGCACCCGTCACTGATCTCTACATACAGAGATCTGCACCCGTCACTGATCTCTATATACAGAGATCCGCACCCGTCACTGATCTCTATACACAGAGATCTGCACCCGTCACTGATCTCTATACACAGAGATCTGCACCCGTCACTGATCTCTATACACAGAGATCTGCACCCGTCACTGATCTCTAGATACAGAGATCTGCACCCGTCACTGATCTCTCTAGATACAGAGATCTGCACCCGTCACTGATCTCTAGATACAGAGATCTGCACCCGTCACTGATCTCTCTAGATACAGAGATCTGCACCCGTCACTGATCTCTAGATACAGAGATCTGCACCCGTCACTGATCTCTCTAGATACAGAGATCTGCACCCGTCGCTGATCTCTATATACAGAGATCCGCACCCGTCGCTGATCTCTAGATACAGAGATCCGCACCCGTCACTGATCTCTAGATACAGAGATCCGCACCCGTCACTGATCTCTAGATACAGAGATCTGCACCCGTCACTGATCTCTAGATACAGAGATCCGCACCCGTCACTGATCTCTAGATACAGAGATCCGCACCCGTCACTGATCTCTAGATACAGAGATCCGCACCCGTCACTGATCTCTAGATACAGAGATCCGCACCCGTCACTGATCTCTAGATACAGAGATCCGCACCCGTCACTGATCTCTAGATACAGAGATCCGCACCCGTCACTGATCTCTAGATACAGAGATCCGCACCCGTCACTGATCTCTAGATACAGAGATCCGCACCCGTCACTGATCTCTAGATACAGAGATCCGCACCCGTCACTGATCTCTAGATACAGAGATCCGCACCCGTCACTGATCTCTAGATACAGAGATCCGCACCCGTCACTGATCTCTAGATACAGAGATCCGCACCCGTCACTGATCTCTAGATACAGAGATCCGCACCCGTCACTGATCTCTAGATACAGAGATCCGCACCCGTCACTGATCTCTAGATACAGAGATCCGCACCCGTCACTGATCTCTAGATACAGAGATCCGCACCCGTCACTGATCTCTAGATACAGAGATCCGCACCCGTCACTGATCTCTAGATACAGAGATCCGCACCCGTCACTGATCTCTAGATACAGAGATCCGCACCCGTCACTGATCTCTAGATACAGAGATCCTCACCCGTCACTGATCTCTAGATACAGAGATCCTCACCCGTCACTGATCTCTAGATACAGAGATCCGCACCCGTCACTGATCTCTAGATACAGAGATCCGCACCCGTCACTGATCTCTAGATACAGAGATCCGCACCCGTCACTGATCTCTAGATACAGAGATCCGCACCCGTCACTGATCTCTATATACAGAGATCCGCACCCGTCACTGATCTCTATATACAGAGATCCTCACCCGTCACTGATCTCTAGATACAGAGATCCGCACCCGTCACTGATCTCTAGATACAGAGATCCGCACCCGTCACTGATCTCTAGATACAGAGATCCTCACCCGTCACTGATCTCTAGATACAGAGATCCTCACCCGTCACTGATCTCTAGATACAGAGATCCTCACCCGTCACTGATCTCTATATACAGAGATCTGCACCCGTCACTGATCTCTAGATACAGAGATCCTCACCCGTCACTGATCTCTAGATACAGAGATCCTCACCCGTCACTGATCTCTAGATACAGAGATCCGCACCCGTCACTGATCTCTAGATACAGAGATCCGCACCCGTCACTGATCTCTAGATACAGAGATCCGCACCCGTCACTGATCTCTAGATACAGAGATCCGCACCCGTCACTGATCTCTAGATACAGAGATCCTCACCCGTCACTGATCTCTATATACAGAGATCCTCACCCGTCACTGATCTCTAGATACAGAGATCTGCACCCGTAACTGTATACTGAGATCTACTCCCGTCACAATGCTCTCCTTGCCCGGCCCGGTCAGTTTAGGTGGACGGCCGTGTCTTGGTAGGTTTGCAGTTGTGCCATACTCTTTCCATTTTCCGATGATGGATTGAACAGAAGCTCTGTGAGATGTTCAAAGCTTGGGAGATTTTTTTTTATAACCCAACCCTGCTTTATACTTCTCCACTACTTTATCCCTGACCTGTCTGGTGTGTTCCTTGGCCTTCATGATGCTGTTTGTTCAATGAGGTTCTCTAACAAACCTCTGAGGGCTTCACAGAACAGCTGTATTTATACTGAGATTAAATTACACAGAGGTGGACTCTATTTACTAATTAGGTGGTTTCTGAAGGCAATTGGTTCCACTAGATTTTAGTTATCAGAGTAAAGGGGGCTAAATACAAATGTCCCCCCCCCCCCCACACTTGTCACATATTTGTAAAAAAAATTGAAAAACATTTATAATTTTCCTTCCACTTCACAATTATGTGACACTTTGTGTTGGTCCATCACATAAAATCCCAATAAAATACATTTACGTTTTTGGTTGTAACATGAGAAAATGTGGAGAATGTCAAGGGGTATGAATACTTTTTCAAGGCGCTGTATACTGAGCTGTATATACAGAACATTGCATTATTTTATGACTCTCGGAGGGTTGATGGGGGGGGGGGGGTTGTATACAGAACATGTGACTGCCATGACCCCGTCACACGTGAGAAGAACGCAACGCGTACATCCTGGCTTGGGGCCCCGTTGGTCTGGTGGGAGCCATCCGCAGCACATAGTGGAGATTCCAGACCTCTCCCTTCATGGGATGACTCTGTACTCCGGATCCTCCTCCAGGTTCGGTAAACACTCTTCATATACTTTTTGTTTTTCCTAATAACAGCGGAGAGATTGTGGGCTGATAAGTCAGCGTTATGGAAGACTTAATTATAGCAGGTGGACACATTCCAGGATTCCATAGTGGATACTCCATGTGTGCCGAGATTAGAAGGTCGCTCCACCCAAATCTGGAATTTCACTTCTCATCTTTGGATTTTTCTTTGGTTGGAACCATTTCCGCCCCTATTTTGACCCACCCTCTTGCTTAGACTAGTGGGGGTCCTAAATTCCTCCCGGGGGGCCACACTTAATGTATCATAAATATATTGCTACAGACATTTGTCAGAGACTGCGGGCGCGGTACGGGAGATGGTCAGAGAGCGGGGCAGAAAAGGCACCGTGTGAGTTTAATTACCACCTTAATTGGCCACAGAACCTGTGTAACTAATGTGGTTGGCGAGCGGGGCACGGTACGGGAGATGGTCTGCGAGCGGGGCACGGTACGGGAGATGGTCGGCGAGCGGGTCACGGTACAGAGATGGTCGGAAAGCGGGTCACGGTTTGGGAGATGGTCTGAGCAGGACACAGTAAGGGGGATGGTCCGAGTGGGGCACGCTACGAGTGATTGGTCAGAGTGTGGGGCAGGGTACGGGAGATGGTTGGAGATCGGGGCACGGTACAGGAGATGGTCAGAGAGCGGGTCACGGTACGGGAGATGGTTTGCGAGCGGGTCACGGCACGGGAGATGGTTTGCGAGCGGGTCACGGTACGGGAGATGGTTGGCGAGCAGGGCACGGCACGGGAGATGGTCTGAGCAGGGCACGGTAAGGGGGATGGTCGGAGAGTGGGGCACGCTACGAGTGATTGGTCGGAGAGTGGGGCACGCTACGAGTGATTGGTCGGAGAGTGGGGCGCGCTACGAGTGATTGGTCGGAGAGTGGGGCGCGCTACGAGTGATTGGTCGGAGAGTGGGGCGCGCTACGAGTGATTGGTCGGAGAGTGGGGCGCGCTACGAGTGATTGGTCGGAGAGTGGGGCGCGCTACGAGTGATTGGTCGGAGAGTGGGGCGCGCTACGAGTGATTGGTCGGAGAGTGGGGCGCGCTACGAGTGATTGGTCGGAGAGTGGGGCACGCTACGAGTGATTGGTCGGAGAGTGGGGCACGCTACGAGTGATTGGTCGGAGAGTGGGGCACGCTACGAGTGATTGGTCGGAGGGTGGGGCACGCTACGAGTGATTGGTCGGAGAGTGGGGCACGCTACGAGTGATTGGTCGGAGAGTGGGGCACGCTACGAGTGATTGGTCGGAGAGTGGGGCACGCTACGAGTGATTGGTCGGAGAGTGGGGCACGCTACGAGTGATTGGTCGGAGAGTGGGGCACGCTACGGCAGATGGTTGGCGAGCCGGTGACGGTACGAGACATGGTTGGCGAGCAGGGCACGGTACGGGAGATGATCGGGGCAGGGTACGGGAGATGGTTGGCGAGCAGGGCACGGTACGGGAGATGGTCGGACAGCGGGGCACAGTACAGGAGATGGTCGGCGAGTGGAACATCTTGCTCTGACCTGCGTGTACAACGTGAGATATCGGTTTCTATATGTATAATATTAAATTTTTGAGGATATTATTTGCTCTTTTATAATCTACATTTTTGTGATCTTTGTCTTCTGCCGATTTCCAAAAAGCCAAGAAAACAAAAAAAAAACATTAAGTGAATTATTTTCAAAGTATCTTCTTCTATCTATTTAGAGATTAAACTCTTCCTGACCCCTTTCAAGCTTCACCAACAAATCCCTTCTTGTCGCTCGCCCGGTTGACCTTGTATTACGGCGGCGCGGCCCTCTCTTGTTTACCTGGGAGAAGCTCACCTGTGGTCCCGCCCCTTTTTCCAGAATGGCGTCTGATTACACAGGTGCAGCTGGAATCCATCCCGGGGAAAGCGGCTGTTTCCTTTTTCATTCTGCAATCCGTCACTGAGCTGTAGAGATTTTCAGCTGCTCGGCTCTGCTGTGCTCTGCTCGGCTCTGCTGTGCTCTGCTCGGCTCTGCTGTGCTCTGCTCGGCTCTGCTGTGCTCTGCTCGGCTCTGCTGTGCTCTGCTCGGCTCTGCTCGGCTCTGCTCGGGGAACTTCCAAGACATTGTTATGAGCAATTCCAGAGAGGAGATAACAGTTGTTGTTAATCTGATGCAGGAACTGGTTGGATGAGTTGAAATGAAACTCTTCTAAGCAAAAGTAAAAAAAAAAAAAAATGTTCAGCTTTGAGCCGAGTGTAGAAGGCTTAAGCCAGCCATGAACGGATCGAAATTGGACTGGTTCAGCTGGAACTGGATACATTTTGATTCATCTATGGGCAGGCTGGTTTTGGTTGTGATCTATTAATCATCTTTAGTACAACCAGCCTGTTTTTTTTTTTTAAGTGATCAGCCGCTGGTGGTGATCGTTGTATCCTGATAGCCGCAGGTGGCGATCGTTGGAACCTGATAGCCGCTGCTGGCGATCGTTGGAACCTGATAGCCGCTGCTGGCGATCGTTGGAACCTGATAGCCGCTGCTGGCGATCGTTGGAACCTGATAGCCGCTGGTGCCGATGGGTTGCATCCCGGTAGCCGCTGGTGCCGATGGGTTGCATCCCGGTAGCCGCTGGTGCCGATGGGTTGCATCCCGGTAGTGGAGAAACCTCAAGCAATTTTCTTTCCTTCAACCTGTAGTTGAAAGTAAAATTTTGCATAATCTCTGGCCAGCCTTCGAACCCATGTAAAGATGTTCTTTCCCTCCTGTGTCTTCAGGACAGGTTATGAGCGGACATCTTCCTAATTAGGGGATTTGTTCTTGTTTTTTTTTTTTCTCCCCATCCTATTCTTTCTCTCCCTTTTTTCTTTGTTCCTCCCTCTTTTTCTCTCCTTTTCTCTCCTTTCCATGTATTCTCTATTTGTATTTCTTCTCTTTACTCCTTGGTGGAGGGAAGGAGATGAGCGGCAGTGCTGGTGAGGGGTGGGATCAGTGTCGGTGCTGGTGAGGGGTGGGATCGGTGGCAGTGCTGGTGAGGGGTGGGATCGGTGGCAGTGCTGGTGAGGGGTGGAATCAGTGGCAGTGCTGGGATCAGTGTCGGTGCTGGTGAGGGGTGGGATCAGTGTCGGTGCTGGTGAGGGGTGGGATCGGTGGCAGTGCTGGTGAGGGGTGGGATCGGTGGCAGTGCTGGTGAGGGGTGGGATCAGTGGCAGTGCTGGGATCAGTGTCAGTGCTGGTGAGGGGTGGGATCGGTGGCAGTGCTGGTGAGGGGTGGGATCGGTGGCAGTGCTGGTGAGGGGTGGGATCAGTGGCAGTGCTGGGATCAGTGTCAGTGCTGGTGAGGGGTGGGATCGGTGGCAGTGCTGGCAGGGAGTTGGGATCAGTGGCAATGTTGGGGGGAGTTCTGATCAGCCAACTTAGGTGCTCTTGATCAAGGTCATCTGCTGATCTGAGAACTGTAGTGGGGACTTTTAATGGCAACTATAATCACAGGTAGTGTTACTCACTGTGTTTCTGGCTCAGTCGCAAAAAGGCTAGGAGAGTGGTGCGGGCTTCAGGAACAGCCCAGGATTCGGTGACCCCTGGCAAATTGCAATTCGACCCCCAAAGGGGGTCCCGACCCCAGGTTGAGAACCACTGCCATAGATAGATAGATGCATGCATCTATCTATGGTCGCTGCTGGCACTCCCTATTCAGGAGTCCAGTCCATTTTTGGGCGCCAGTCACCTGAATTACACCCGAGGGCGTGATTAGAGCCATCTAGCCTCTCCTAGTTTACCCATGGGAAGCTTTTTTTATTTTCTATGTAACTTTGCCCACCTTTGACCTGCCTCTCCGCATTATTAGGTACACAACGACTTAAACATTAACTTGTAATAAAGGCAACATTGGAAACTCCAAGGGGAGTTTTATCAGCCCTGGCACACTTTACAAACATTACTAAGGGGAACTCCGCTCCAACTAAAAATGTGAATCCTGCTCGAGGAGGTGTTGAACTGTAAAAGTCAATTAACCGATCTCGTTCCCGCCCGCCCCGTTGGGCACCCATTGCACAACACAGACCCAACACATAGACACGGCAATTTCCCTTCTGTCCTATCGCTTCACTTCACACCAGTGCACTGCGTTGGTGTCTGCCATATGTGTTTGTGGCCCTCACACCTCTCCAGCTGCGGCACACCCTTTGTCTCCGCCCCCACCTTATCGTGGTAGTCGGCAACAGGGAGGAGTTCAGCACTCCTCTGCCAGATCCTGCACTTCTATGTGCAGCTGTAAGGAGGCTTGCCGCTGCCCCCCCCCCCCCCGTCTTAACAGTTGGCGGCAACAACAGAGAGGAGGACAGAACTCCCTCTACAGATCCTGAGCCTCTCTATGGAGCTGCAGCACCCCCTCATCTCAACATTCACCAGACTCCTGCAACTGGTCCTCCTCCAGACCCTGCACTTTCTGCTTCTCAGTTCTGCCCTTTGCTTCTTCCAGGAGCAGCACATATGTAATATGATGTAAGGGAGGTTGGGGGACTCTTGACTTCTGATGAGGAGGGGGGGGGGGGGCTCGGGCCTCTTGACAGCTGATGTAAGGGGGGTGAGGTGCTCTGGACGTCTAGTCTTAAAGGTTCGTGTTTTTTTACCTTCATGCACACCTGCCAATGACGGGCCCCAGCCCCCCGTTTTACTTACCTGAGCACCTGCTGTGCGCGTCCCCCGACGTCGTCTTCTCCACGGAATCTGGCCATTGATTGGATAGATTGATAGCAGCGCAGCCATTGGCCCGCGCTGCTGTCAATCGCATCCAATGACGCGCCCACCAGGGGGCGGGGACAAGTGATACAGTCGGCGGCTATACGAGTGCGCCCGCAATTTAACCCCCTTGGGAGAGAGCTTCCCATGAAAGGGGTTAGCTCTTGTGGGGAGAAGCCGAGACAGCCACCGAGGAACCCCAGAAGACCAGGTTCGGGGCCACTCTGTGTGATGTCGGATTATCCAATCATGTGTACACAAGTCCGTCTAGGAAAAAAATCCAAAGTACAAACACACATGAGAAGCAATGCCCACCATAACCCGACAATAGCAGAAGGTGCCCAAAGGGTGGCACTAAAGAGCTGAAAACAACGTAGTTTCGTGTTTGTTGGCTGACAATTCTTTGCCGTTTTGTATGCAAGACAAGTTCACGTGTTGTATATGGCGTGGCTTTTTTTTTTTTGGGCTGGGTGGTGGGGTTGTGTGACTTGCCAGTGCCCATCAATGCTAACCACTAAACTGACCTGCATACACTGACCTGCCTGACACTGACCTTCATACACTGACCTGCCTGACACTGACCTTCATACACTGACCTGCCTGACACTGACCTTCATACACTGACCTGCCTGACACTGACCTTCATACACTGACCTGCCTGACACTGACCTACATACACTGACCTGCCTGACACTGACCTACATACACTGACCTGCCTGACACTGACCTGCCTGACCTTCATACACTGACCTGCCTGACCTTCATACACTGACCTGCCTGACCTTCATACACTGACCTGCCTGACCTTCATACACCGACCTGCCTGACCTTCATACACCGACCTGCCTGACCTTCATACACCGACCTGCCTGACCTTCATACACTGACCTGCCTGACCTTCATACACTGACCTGCCTGACCTTCATACACTGACCTGCCTGATACTGACCTACATACACTGACCTGCCTGACACTGACCTACATACACTGACCTGCCTGACACTGACTGGCCTGACACTGACCTTCATACACTGACCTGTCTGACCTGCCTGACACTGACCTGCCTGACACTGACCTTCATACACTGACCTGCCTGACCTACATACACTGACCTGCCTGACACTGACCTGCCTGACACTGACCTGCCTGACACTGACCTGCCTGACACTGACCTGCCTGACACTGACCTACCTACACTGACCTACCTACACTGACCTACCTACACTGACCTGCCTGACACTGACCTGCCTGACACTGACCTGCCTGACACTGACCTTCATACACTGACCTGCCTGACCTTCATACACTGACCTGCCTGATACTGACCTACATACACTGACCTGCATACACTGACCTGCCTGATACTGACCTAGATACACTGACCTGCCTGACACTGACCTACATACACTGACCTGCCTGACACTGACCTACATACACTGACCTGCCTGACACTGACCTATGTACACTGACCGGCCTGACCTGCCTGATACTGACCTACATACACTGACCTGCCTATACTGACCTGCCTGACACTGACCTGCCTGACCTACTGACAATGACTTGCATACACCCTCTGACCTACCTCAGCTCAGCTGTGGTATGCGGTCACAGCAGGGAGCAGGCAGTCAGTCAGTCGTCAAAGGAGCCGAGGAGAGGAGAGCCGCCCACCAGAGCGGGGATGTGGCGCGGCGGCGGCCGCATTTGTAAACCCCGCCTTCTGGAACCTGCAGGCTATGATGGACGTCACATGTCCTGCGGTCCTGACATTGGCGCTGCAGACTCCAGAAGGCGGGACCTGCTATCGCACTCGGCCACTTTTAGTCGCACTTTTTTCGGGGACACATTCGGGGCACCAGCCCCCCAACCCCGTCCCTCCCGACGCCCCCTGGATATGCTGGTGGATTATTTGGCCCTAGTATATGGATCCATGCATGTGAGACGGACCTTAGATTGTAAGCTCCTTTGAGTGTACAGTATGCAGAGCGTGAAATAAATGCCTGGAACTGTAATGAATATCTGTGGCCCTTATCTCAGAGACTAGCGAAGCTCCTGACCCAGCTGTGCGCCTGGAAACTTGTATTTGTTTAGTAAGTGCCGCGCGTCCCGAGCGCCCATTTCTTGGTAACGTATTCCCCGGAGGGACTGGAAATGAACAGCAATAGAGAGAGCCGGCGGAGAAATCTATTATGTGAAAGTGTTTTAGAAGTAGAGTGACGGCAGAAAAAGTTTTCAGGAAGCATTAATGGGGAAAACACCTTCATCATAATAAGAGATGACGCCTCCATTGTGTGCGCTCATAGGGAACCCCCCCCCCCCCCCCCCCCAATCATCTCCGGCTAGGCTGAGCGAACATGGGCAGGTTTTGTTCGAGAATTGGTTACTCCAGTACTCTGAGGCCTGTGTGGCGCGATTCTGGAACACGTGCTACTGCAATGCATGCTACCTGCATTGGCATATACAGAGCCTTGAAAAAGTATTCATACCCCTTGAGATTTTCCACATTTTCTCATGTTACAACCAAAAACCTAAATGTATTTTATGAGATAGACCAGGGGGTCTCCAAACTTTCTAAGGAAAGGGCCAGTTTACTATCCTTCAGGCTTTAGGGGGGCCGGACTATGCCCAGTGGAAGCAAATAATGCCAGATCTTTGGTATTGGGGGAAGGAATAATTCCCCATCAGTGGCAGGAATTGCGCCCCATTGTTGGTGTCAGTGGCAGGAATTGCGCCCCATTGTTGGTGTCAGTGGCAGGAATTGCGCCCCATTGTTGGTGGCAGGAATTGCGCCCCATTGTTGGTGGCAGGAATTGCGCCCCATTGTTGGTGGCAGGAATTGCGCCCCGTTGTTGGTGGCAGGAATTGCGCCCCATTGTTGGTGTCAGTGGCAGGAATTGCGCCCCATTGTTGGTTTCAGTGGCAGGAATTGCGCCCTATTGTTGGTGTCAGTGGCAGGAATTGCGCCCCATTGTTGGTGTCAGGAATTGCGCCCCATTGTTGGTGTCAGGAATTGCGCCCCATTGTTGGTGTCAGGAATTGCGCCCCATTGTTGGTGTCAGGAATTGCGCCCCATTGTTGGTGTCAGGAATTGCGCCCCATTGTTGGTGTCAGGAATTGCGCCCCATTGTTGGTGTCAGGAATTGCGCCCCATTGTTGGTGTCAGGAATTGCGCCCCATTGTTGGTGTCAGGAATTGCGCCCCATTGTTGGTGTCAGGAATTGCGCCCCATTGTTGGTGTCAGGAATTGCGCCCCATTGTTGGTGTCAGGAATTGTGCCCCATTGTTGGTGTCAGGAATTGCGCCCCATTGTTGGTGTCGGTGGCAGGAATTGCGCCCCATTGTTGGTGTCGGTGGCAGGAATTGCGCCCCATTGTTGGTGTCGGTGGCAGGAATTGCGCCCCATTGTTGGTGTCGGTGGCAGGAATTGCGCCCCATTGTTGGTGTCGGTGGCAGGAATTGCGCCCCATTGTTGGTGTCGGTGGCAGGAATTGCGCCCCATTGTTGGTGTCAGTGGCAGGGTACCACGTCTGAAAAAGGTTGAGTCTCACTGCTTCAGTAGACTGCCGGAGCCATCCTCGTACAGGAGAAGATTGGAGACCTGGGGCTATGCTAACACTGGGTATGCAATCTGAGACTGTTAGAGATCACTGCTATTACCAGCCCCTCTTTGCACCATTGGGGTACGAGGGACGCCCATCAGTTGCCAAGGCACTGCAGGTTGGGCTCCAGGGCTCTAAGAGCCCATTTAGATGGCCTTCTGCTGTATAGAAGTTGTACACATTTATCTGTAGCCACCATGAACGAGACCTGATGCTAACAGCACTGTATATTAGGTGCTCTGTCCCTTTTATGCTCTGCAGTAGATACACTTTAACAATTGGCACATATGGTAGGAATATAAGCGCTGTTATTCCTCCCTTGTCCATGGTGGCTTTGGCTGACCCCCCCCCCCCCATCTTGTTTTCCATCCTGCAGAAGGGGTGAGACTCTCAGAACTTTCTTTTTTCACCTCCGGTCGGAGCCAGGAACAGCGGGGGTAGGGAAGGGGAAAGGGGCCGACCTCTCCTCTGTAGCAGGTTCATTGTGCAGAGCTGTTATCCTAACCCCGCATGAATCTCTATGTGAAGATACACCGCGCATGCAGGATGTTTTTCCCATTATCGGCTGTACACCATGGCTTGAGCACAGATCCGGGAATTGCTATGTATTGGCCATGGGGAAAAAAAGTTGAGCATTTTATTTCTTCTGCAGGTTGGTCGGGTATAGTAGTAATCAGTCATCATTCTGCCCTTGTCATTGGAGGAGATTTTCATGCTATTTCTTGTTCTGTATGGATTTAGTAAATATGAGAAACCCTGTCTCCAACTTAAATCCATGTAAACGCACAACAAAAAATGAAGGTTTGTCAATCAACGCTACTTACATGTATCTTTTGGAGGAACAGCGTTGTCACCCTAGAACAGAAGGCGTGCTAAGACCACAGAAAACCTTCTCCTCTTAATAACATGATTGAGGGTTCTGTAGTCCAGAGGTGAAGCAGCACTGCTCGAGGGGGTCCCTGGGACCTCCCAGAGACCCCCCCCCCCAAAGGAAGGGGCGCTGCTGCTCTGGGGGTCCCCCCACAAGGAAGGGGTGCTGCTGCTCTGGGGGTCCCCCCCCACAATGAAGGGGCACTGCTGCTCTGGGGGTCCCCGCCACAATGAAGGGGCACTGCTGCTCTGGGGGTCCCCGCCACAATGAAGGGGCACTGCTGCTCTGGGGGTCCCCCCCCTACAAGGAAGGGGTACTGCTGCTCTGGGGGTCCCCCCCCACAATGAAGGGGCACTGCTGCTCTGGCGGTCCCCCCTACAGGGAAGGGGCACTGCTGCTCTGGGGGTCCAGCCCCCTACAAGGAAGGGGCACTGCTGCTCTGGGGGTCCAGCCCCCTACAAGGAAGGGGCACTGCTGCTCTGGGGGTCCAGCCCCCTTCAAGGAAGGGGCACTGCTGCTCTGGGGGTCCAGCCCCCTTCAAGGAAGGGGCACTGCTGCTCTGGGGGTCCAGCCCCCTTCAAGGAAGGGGCACTGCTGCTCTGGGGGTCCAGCCCCCTACAAGGAAGGGGCACTGCTGCTCTGGGGGTCCAGCCCCCTACAAGGAAGGGGCACTGCTGCTCTGGGGGTCCAGCCCCCTACAAGGAAGGGGCACTGCTGCTCTGGGGGTCCAGCCCCCTACAAGGAAGGGGTACTGCTGCTCTGGGGACCCCCCCAATACTGTCCTTCAGCCTTTAGGGGTTGGGTGGGGGGGGGGGGGTGCTGGACTGTGGCCAGTAGAAATGGAAAATGCTCTGGTCTCAGTGGGAGTAAACAAAGCCCCATCATTGGTATGAATGAGAGGAGTAACGCCCCATTAATGGTGTCGGGTGGAAGAAAAGTGTCCCAAGGGCTGGATAGAGGCAAGCAAAGGGTCGCATCTACAGTTTGGAGAAGACCACTGGTTTAGAGCAGGGAGAACAGTGGAAGCGTGCTGATTGGTGGCCGTGGATTGCTGTACTTTGCATGTTGCTTCTTCCCCTTACTGTTGGCCAAAACTCCTTTGGATCACTTCATTGTAATGCAATCCTGATTATTGGTGTCGGCCTGGTCATGGGAAGCCCACCATGCATGTCCGTTCTGTATGAGTATCAGTATAAAATTTACAAGTACAAGCTTGCATAGGGCTTGGGCATGCATAGGGCTTGGGCTTGCATAGGGCTTGGGCTTGCATAGGGCTTGGGCTTGCATAGGGCTTGGGCTTGCATAGGGCTTGGGCTTGCATAGGGCTTGGGCTTGCATAGGGCTTGCATAGGGCTTGGGCTTGCATAGGGCTTGGGCTTGCATAGGGCTTGGGCTTGCATAGGGCTTGGGCTTGGGCATGCATAGGGCTTGCATAGGGCTTGGGCTTGCATAGGGCTTGGGCTTGCATAGGGCTTGGGCATGCATAGGGCTTGGGCATGCATAGGGCTTGGGCATGCATAGGGCTTGGGCATGCATAGGGCTTGGGCATGCATAGGGCTTGGGCATGCATAGGGGCTTGGGCTTGCATAGGGGCTTGGGCTTGCATAGGGGCTTGGGCTTGCATAGGTCGTTTTAATCAGTAAAAGTCCCAATTTCAATCTGTGTTCCTTGTGCTCGGAGGCCCAGCAGCTCACCTGTACTTGGATCTAAGGCTGGGCGTCATAAAGGGGTTAAAACATGTTTTTTTCCATTTTCAGGCTGAGTGCTTCACTTGCTCGGCAGAATAATTATCTGCATTAAAAGTGGAGCAGAGTGGAAAATAGACGCTCTCCCTAAGGCGGGTAAAACATTATTTGCAGGATATTCTGATGACGGTATCAAGCTATCTACAACGTTTTCTGTGATCTGTCCATTTGATTGTATAAAACTAGACAGGGCGATATATCGAGAGGTGGTGAGACTGGTGACTCAGACTGAGCCAAGCTTTTTTGGGTATTGGTGGCACAGTGTACTGGTATATACTGCCATGGTGGGACATTGTGCATTTACATACAATAGCAATATACAAGTGCAGATTTTATTCTTGTATACTATGGTGGTGGGGCTGGGCACAGACATTAGAAGTAATTCATATTTGTAGGCACAATTTGATGGCTTAAGGCAGCGTCCCTAAACTGCACACAGCAAGTTTGTTGCGTTGGTTTGCACGACTTTAAGCATTGGGGAACTATTCTCCCTACTAGTACCAATGATGGGGCACTATTCCTCTGACCCAACCATGGGGCACTATTCCTCTGATGCCAACCATGGGGCACTATTTCTCTGGCTGACACCAATGATGGGGTACCAATGATGCGGAAACTATCCCTTCCACCGACCTCAATGATGGGACATTTTTCCTCCCGTGGACTCCCAATGATGGGGCACAATTCCTCCCATGGTCCCCCAATAAGGGGTACACTTTTTTTTCCCATGCACAGCCAACTAGGGGTACTATTCCCCCCACTGACAACAATGGGGCACTGATCCTTGCACGATCAACAGCAGAGGGACACTTGCATGGACACCTAGAAAACGGGCGCTTCTGCTCCCGGGGACCTCCAAGGAATGGGCGCTTCTGCTCCCTGGGACCTCCAAGGAAGGGGCGCTTCTGCTCCCCCGTGGACCCCCCCAAGGAAGGGGCGCTGCTGCTCTTGGGACCCCCCCCCCCCCCAAGGAAGGGGTGCTGCTGCTTCCGGGATCCCCCAACGAAGGGCCGCTATACCTTCTGACAACGAAGGGGCACAGTTCCTCCCACGGTCCCCCAATAAAGGGTACAATTTTTCCCATGCACAGCCAACTAGGGGTACTATTCCTTCCACTGACTGCAATGGGGCACTGATCCTTGCATGATCAACAGCAGAGGGACACTTGCATGGACACGTCTGCTCCCGGGGACCCCCCCCCCCAAGGAATTGGCGCTGCTGCTCTTGGGGACCCCCCCCCCCAAGGAATTGGCGCTGCTGCTCCTGGGGACCCCCCAAGGAAGGGGCGCTGCTGGTCCCGGGATCCCCCAAGGAAGGGGCGCTGCTGGTCCCGGGATCCCCCAAGGAAGGGGCGCTGCTGGTCCCGGGATCCCCCAAGGAAGGGGCGCTGCTGGTCCCGGGATCCCCCAAGGAAGGGGCACTGCTGGTCCCGGGATCCCCCAAGGAAGGGGCACTGCTGGTCCTGGGATCCCCCAAGGAAGGGGCACTATACCTCCTACTGACGATAGGATACTTTCTACTACCAATGGCTACAGTCCATCCTCCTAAGTTCTAAAGGAAAGTCACCTGGCCCTGTGTTTTAAGGCTCCTAACTGAAGGGCTTGAACAAGAGTGTTCAAGTTGCTTAAAGTGGAGGTTCCACCTAAATTTTTTTTGTAACAATACATTCAGACTGATTACACTGCGGGTAGGCTGTTTTTTTTTTTTTTTTCACTATACGGCGCCTGCGCAGCGTCGTTCGGCTTCTTTCGGAAAGTCGTGATGTCAAGTATGCGTCGGTCGGAGGAACGTCAATCAACTAGGACCGCCCAGCCCCACAAGAATCATACCCGGAAGCCGAGGGATGAAACGGCGATATCGAGGTATGTACGAAAAAAAAACAGCATACCCGCAGTGTAATCCGTCTTCTGAATGTATTGTTAGAAATTTTTTTTAGGGGGAACCTCCACTTTAAATATTCATGTTTATGAATAAATGGCAAGGACGATAACTCCAGCACTGGTTTGGGGAAAGCGCTTTTAATTGGACACGCATTCTACAATCCTTTTGATTGTTCAGCTGGTGAAGTCCTCAGGTGCCAACATACAGTACATAGTTACAGGGGTTGAAATAAAAAAAAAAAGATAAACAAACAAAAAACCTGCATCGTCGGAACCATAAACTCGGAGCTAAACCAGAAGAAAAATCCTTATAAAACACGATCCAACAGGAAGAAAATTCCTTCCCAATCCCCCAACAGCGATCCGATTCTCCTGGATCAGCAATCTACGGTGTTCATTCTTATAAATCTCAGTAGCCCGTTAAAATTTGTGCTTTTTATGAACAAATTCAGCCCACTTTTTTGAGAAATCTACAGAGTTGGCTCGAATTATTTCCCATGGAAGCGGATTGCAGCTCTCGGGCTCCATTCACACGCGTACAACGCCAAAGGTGCGCCGACTTTGGAGTGCAACTTTGGCTCTGACCAGTGATAATTGACAACTGTTTCATTGTATAATTCTTTCATGCAACTTTTAAGGGTTAACGTTAGGGTTGTCTCTTTTTTGAGACCGAGTACAAGTACCGCTACTTTTTTTTCAAGCACTCGCCGATACCGATACTTTTTTTTTTTTTTATGTCATGCGACAGTGGCAGTGTTTTTTTTAAAAAAAATTTTTAGGGGGGGGTGGATTGACGGTGTGTGGTGTTTGTTTGTTTTTTTTATATTTATTGCAATTTTTTTTTTTTTTTTTTTTTTTTTTTTTTTTAATTAGCCCTGTTGGGGGTCTTTGGAGAGATATCAGGGGTCTTATCAGACCTTTGACATCTCCCCTTTAAGACAGAGAAAGGGACTAAGGACACAGATTCCCCAGTCCCTTTCTCAGCAGACTCAGCTGAAATGAATGGAGAGAAGCTCCTCTCCATTCATAAACTGAAGCATTGTAAACACAAGTTACGATGCTCAGTTATATGAATGGACAGAGTCGGTGATCACTGACTCTGTCCATTCGGAAAAATTGAGGGGGGAAGAGGACTGCACGGACGGGGGGGGAGAGGGGACTGCACGGACGGGGGGGGAGAGGGGACTGCACGGACGGGGGGGGGGGAGAGGGGACTGCACGGACGGGGGGGGAGAGGGGACTGCACGGACGGGGGGGGGAGAGGGGACTGCACGGACGGGGGACTGCACGGACGGGGGGGGGAGAGGGGACTGCACGGACGGGGGGGGGAGAGGGGACTGCACGGACGGGGGGGGAGAGGGGACTGCACGGACGGGGGGGGAGAGGGGACTGCACGGACGGGGCAAAAGACAACACGGGGAAGAGACAACACGAGGCAGTGACAACATGGGGGGGGGGGGGGGGAAGACCGCATGGAGCACGGGGGGGAAAGACAGCACTTGCAACTCCCCTGCCTGCCCAGGTATCGGGTGAGGCATCGGAGCATTTCCCCCGAGTACAAGTACTCGGGGAAATGCTCGGTATCGGTACCGATACTAGTATTGGTATCGGGACATCTCTAGTTAACATTTGAAGTCTATGACTCTCAAGTTGCATGAAAGTTTGACAACAGTAGTTCATGAGCTATTTTAAGTTGCACAGGTATGAATGGTTCTCATTGGAAAGCATGGGGAATGACTTGCCTTGCGACTTTGATGTCCAAAGTTTCATGACAAGTCACACAAGTGTGAGTGGAGCCTTGTGAGAGTTTAATTACTTGTCCTCCAGGGCTTAACTTTGCACCAAGTTTGCTGTTTATACAAGGTGACCCCACCCCCCCCCCCCCCCCCAAGGTACAATAAATTCAGTTCTGTTAACCATTGCCGACTCCCGCCTGTAGATTTACATCAGCAGAATGGCATGGCTGCGCAAAGAGACGTATCTGTAGACCCCTTTTAATTTTGTTTAAAATTGCTATTAAAAGTAAAAATAAAAAAATGTAAAAATGTTCAAAAATTTAAAATTTCATTTTTTTTTTAATTACATTTCTACTGGTATATACCCAACTTTGGTGCAATAGCGCCATCACTACAGGATACTTGGGTGCTTAATGAGGCCCACAGACCTTAGGATGATTGGTGTTAAATTTTGGACACCGGCTCCCAAAAAAAAAAAACACATAGTGCCAAGGAAATCGAAAAAGGAGGATGGGGGGGGGGGGGAAAAATCAAAATTCTTGCCACAAATCAAAATTTTGACTTTGAATTTATTGCAATGCGCATGTACATTCTAAAATCCTGAAGCAGAATTCGAAACATTTAGGGCCCTTTCACACTGGTGCGTTTTTCCCGCGTTTTCGCGGTAAAAATAGCGCTATTAAAACGCCCCCCATGCTTCTCTCCATTGAAATGAATTAAAAACGCGGTAAAGTCGTGGTAAAATCGTGGTGTTTTACCGCGATTTTAACGCTCCGTTTTTACCGCGTCTTTACAGCGTTTTTTAATTCATTTCAATGGAGAGGGGCATGGGGAACGTTTTATGAGCGTTTTAATAGCACTATTTTTACCGCGAAAAGGCGGCAAAAACGCACCAGTGTGAAAGGGCCCTTAGCATGGCAAATAAAGAAAATATTCTCCAAGTTTTCATACGAAATTTGTTGAATCGACAATACTATTGGATACTCTGAACATTTTTTATTTATTTTTTCTAAATTTCCCTACTAAGAAAACTCTACTGGTGTTCGGCCAGCTTAAGCATTCAATGTAATTCACAGACTGAATTTTGAATACTCTGTCCTATCCCCCCCCACCCCCCACCCCCCACTCTCAAAGCCTGGAACAGCATGGGAACCAGATGGGGGAGGGGCAGGGAACGCCAGGATAACAAGGGCTTAGCCCAGACAATGGCTGTCAGAGGACACAAGTGCGGGGGTCTCCCGGTCTCAGCGGGGGGGGGGGGTAACGTGCGGTCCTGCAATAACTGCGGCACTTTGTTAGTACAGTGTGGCCCCCCCATGCCTGTGCAGACTGGATCTAAGCAGCCAAGTGAGATCTTAATGAGTCGGTGTCGTGGCCCCGCTGTGTCAGGGCAGTAAGGAATACATTAGTCACGGATAAGCCTTCCCAGGACTTTAGAAGAAAAAAAATCTCTATTTTTAGAGTAAATCTAATCTCACGCAAAAATCCTCCAAGTGACATTTCCAGGAACTTACTAAAATTACACAAGACTTGGTAATGAGCCTGTTGGTGCGAAGAAAGAGAAGAAGAAGCCTTCGGTGGAAGTTCAGATAAAAAAAAAAACTTTTTTAAATTAAAAAAACTTTGGATAGAGCGCAGAACATTTTATAACTCCTTTTTTTATAATTTTTTTTTTTTTTTTTTAATTAGGGTCTTTGTTCCCACTGAGGACATTTCCCCCATCCCTCCCTTTGTGGGCACCGGGTGAGAAATGAGCTGGAGTTTCTCTAATAAGGACAAAACCTTCCTTCCAACCCCCCTTTATTTTGTTTCTGTAAAAACACAATTATTCCTATATTGGATTATACATTTTATACTGCTACATATCTCCATTTAGTGTTCCTAAGCGCAGCTACTTTTCTCTAGTAAAGGTAGGACGCCAACATGTTTCGACAGGTGCTCCCTCCTTCGTCAGGGCTGGAAAATTAAATAAAAGGGGGGAGAGAGAGAGGTAGGGGGGGGAGAGAGAGCTAGGGGGGGCAAAGAGGTGGGGGGGGGGGGGGGAGAGAGAGCTAGGGGGGGCAAAGAGGTGGGGGCAAAGAGGTGGGGGGGGGGGAGAGAGAGCTAGGGGGGGCAGAGAGGTGGGGGGGGAGAGAGAGGTGGGGGGGAGGGAGGAGAGAGGTGGGGGGGGAGAGAGAGAGAGCTAGGGGGGGCAAAGAGGTGGGGGGGGGAGAGAGGAGGGGGGGAGAGGAGGGGGGGAGAGGTGGGGGGGGGGGGAGAGAGAGAGCTAGGGGGGGCAAAGAGGTGGGGGGGAGAGAGAGCTAGGGGGGGCAAAGAGGTGGGGGGGGGAGGGGGGAGAGAGAGAGAGCTAGGGGGGGCAGAGAGGTGGGGGGGGAGAGGAGGGGGGAGAGAGAGAGAGCTAGGGGGGGCAGAGAGGTGGGGGGAGAGAGAGAGAGCTAGGGGGGGCAGAGAGGTGGGGGGGGAGAGAGAGCTTGGGGGGGGAGAGAGAGCTAGGGGGGGCAGAGAGGTGGGGGGGAGAGAGAGCTAGGGGGGGCAGAGAGGTGGGGGGGGGGGGGGAGAGATTTCAAAAGTATTGGGACACCTGCCCCTACACGCGGAGTTCCACATTATTATTATTATTATTATTATTATTATTATTATTATTATAAATTTTTTATTTTTTCAAATACTGCAGCTGCTGACTTTTAAAATATATGGACACTTGCCTGTCAAGGGCACCCGCAATGTTCGGCACCCGATCTCTCCCTCGGGTGCTGCCGCAGCCATCTTCGGTAAGGGAATCAGGAAGTGAAGCCTTGTGCGGTCTGACTTCCTGGTTCCCTACTGCGCATGCGCCATATATGCATGGAAGTGGGGAGCAAATACCCATGAAAGGTGTCGAATATGACACCGGAGGGGTTTCCGAAAAGCAGAAGTTCAATTTTTAGGTGGAACTCTGCTTTAACCTTAATGGCATCCCAGTCTCAGTCCGTAGGGTTCAATATTGAGTTGGCCCCGCCCTTTGCAGCTATAACAGCTTCACCTCTTCTGGGAAGGCCGTCCACAAGGTTTAGGAGTGTGTCTATGGGAATGTTTGACCATTCTTCCAGAAGCACATTTGTGAGGTCAGGCGCTGATGTTGGACGAGAAGGCCTGGCTCACAGTCTCCGCTCCAATTCATTCCAAAGGTGTTCTATCGGGCTGAGGTCAGGACTCTCTGCAGGCCAGTCAAGTTCCTCCACCCCAAACTCGCTCATCCATGTCTTTATGGACCTTGCTTTGTGCACTGGTGGGCAGTCATGTTGGAACAGGAAGGGGCCGTCCCCAAACTGTTCCCACAAAGTTGCGAGCATGAAATTGTTCAAAATGTCTTGGTATGCTGACGCCTTAAGAGTTTCCTTCACTGGAACTAAGGGGCCAAGTCCAACCACTGGAAAAACAACCCCACACCATAATCCCCCCCCCCCCCCCCCCATCACCTAATGATTATACCGGTGCACAAAGCAAGGGCCACAAAGACCTGGATGAGTGAGTTTGGAGTGGAGGCACTTGACTGATCTGCACAGTGTCCTGACCTCAACCCAATTGAACACAATTTGGATGAATTAGAGCGGTGACTGCGAGCCAGGCCCTCTCGTCCAACATCAGTGCCTGACCTCACAAATGCTCTTCTGGAAGAATGGTCAAACATTCCCATAGACACACTTCCAGTGTCACCTTAATAGCATCATGGGCCCCTGGGCAAAGTAATTCGCTGGGGCCCCTACGAGTCTGCATCAGGACCCCCTTACACCATGATTCCCTATTACTGTCCCCATGCATCAGAGTTGTGCCCCCCTTGTACTCACAAATGCTGTTCCCACCTACAATGAAGGCAGCTCCTTCTTCCTCTCTCACGTGCTGAGACTGAGGTGAGTTCTCAGTCTCAGCGCTTGCTCTCTTCCACCCCCTACAGGAGCTGAATCCTCTCTCATGCAGAAGCCAGCCATGTGCTCCTTCTGACAAGAGTGACATTGCAGCTACTCCTGTCAGAGTACACAGCACCTGCCCCCCCCCCACCTTTTCCATGCCCTGATCATGGGGCCCCCCATACACCTGGGGCCCCTGGGCTGTGCCCATTCATTAAGACAGCCCTGCATACTCCTAAACCTTGTGGACAGTCTTCCCAGAAGAGTTACAAGCTGTTATAGCTGCAAAGGGTGGGCCTCCACCTATCAAACAACCTGCAGTATATCAGTATGAATGGGGAAAAAAACAAAAGGACACATAGGAGGTGGATGGAAGGATCCTCCCTGCTGTGTTATTGTATTCTGACAGTGGGGCTTCTCCGCCATAAGAATAAACGGATCGGTGGCTGCAGCTGCTGATCAAACAAGAGTTTCCCAACATTCCCTTTCAGAGGACGTCGATCATTAGATTGACTTCTGAGGGGGGAAAGAAACAACCATAGATGGATGGAACTTTGTCCGATCCCTGCTGAACCAGCTGAATTTCGACCCATGGACAGCTTTAGCAGCGTGTTGAGTGTTCACGTCTTTGTAGAGGGAAGTGATGCCGGCGGCACTGATTATTTCAGGAGGATCAATAGTGATTGGAATGGGTTCCTCAGGAACATTCACCTAGTGAGCTCAGCTGGACCCATAGGGACACTGTCATGGGCGTACGCAGAACTTTTTTTGGGGGGGGGTATCATTTTAGGGTCACCCATGCGCCGCCCCTTTTCGACAATGTCATTATCGCATTATCATGGTTCTCTTGTGGCGCTGGGCAGCGTGGCTCTCTTGTGGCGCTGGGCAGCGTGACTGGCTCTCTGGTGGCCCTGGGCAGCGTGACTAGCTCTCTTGTGGCGCTGGGCAGCGTGACTGGCTCTCTGGTGGCCCTGGGCAGCGTGACTAGCTCTCTGGTGGCCCTGGGCAGCGTGACTGGCTCTCTGGTGGCCCTGGGCAGCGTGACTGGCTCTCTGGTGGCCCTGGGCAGCGTGACTGGCTCTCTGGTGGCCCTGGGCAGCGTGACTGGCTCTCTGGTGGCGCTGGGCAGCGTGGCTCTCTGATGGCGCTGGGCAGCGTGGCTCTCTGGTGGCCCTGGGCAGCGTGACTGGCTCTCTGGTGGCCCTGGGCAGCGTGACTGGCTCTCTGGTGGCGCTGGGCAGCGTGACTGGCTCTCTGGTGGCGCTGGGCAGCGTGACTGGCTCTCTGGTGGCGCTGGGCAGCGTGGCTGGCTCTCTGGTGGCGCTGGGCAGCGTGGCTCTCTGGTGGCCCTGGGCAGCGTGACTGGTCAGTAGTGTAGCATGTCTGTACCCTGACAGTGGCTCAGTCTTTTTCTCTCTGGTGGCACTGGGTAGCGTGACTGGCTCTCTGGTGGCGCTGGGCAGCGTGATTGGCTCTCTGGTGGAGCTGGGCAGCGTGGCTCTCTGGTGGCGCTGGGCAGCGTGGCTGGCTCTCTGATGGCGCTGGGCAGCGTGGCTGGCTCCCTGGTGGCGCTGGGCAGCGTGGCTGGCTCTCTGGTGGCGCTGGGCAGCGTGGCTGGCTCTCTGGTGGCGCTGGGCAGCGTGGCTGGCTCTCTGGTGGCGCTGGGCAGCGTGGCTGGCTCTCTGGTGGCGCTGGGCAGCGTGGCTGGCTCTCTGGTGGCGCTGGGCAGCGTGGCTGGCTCTCTGGTGGCGCTGGGCAGCGTGGCTGGCTCTCTGGTGGCGCTGGGCAGCGTGGCTGGCTCTCTGGTGGCGCTGGGCGGCGCGTCCGGCTCTCTGGTGGCGCTGAGCGGCGCGTCCGGCTCTCTGGTGGCGCTGGGCTGCGTAGCTGTCTCTCTGGTGGCGCTGGGCGGCGTGGCTCTCTCTCTCTGGCTTCCTCCCAGCACACGCCTCTTTCTTTGTCCTGTAGCACTCACTCCCTCAGCTCTTTTCCAGGCTGCAATCTCTCTCTTGTGGAAAATGGGGCCACCATTCGTCGGGACTACATGTCCCATGATGCTCCCCACTCCTAGTCTCCTTTAATTGACCCTCAGTTATGGGCAATGGGGAAGGAACGGAGCAGGCAGCAAGCTGGTGAGAGCCGCCGTCTCTTCTCCCTGAAAGGAGAAAGGGGGGGCGAGCGGGGGAAACCTCTGACAGCTTGCAGCTTGTCTTTCTCCTGAAACAGCGCTGCCAATTTCTCTGCTGGACTGAGCAGGGAAAAGAGCCTGCAGTCACGCTACACTGATGGGGGGGGCTTGACAGCACCTTGACGGTGTCACCCCCGCTGGCTGCCTGCACCCCCATAGCGACGCCACTGTGCTGAATGTGCCGATTCAATCCCTGATTCCGGGGGGGCACTTAACCCCCCTTGCCCCTACCTGCAGACACCCATGGACACCGTCACCCAGCTGGATCAAGCAACTGTCATGTTAGGTCTGTGGGTGGCCTTGGTAGATCAGCCAACATTTCCAAATATCAGTGTACAGTCACCCGGCAGCGTTTCCCCACCACCCGCGCCACTGTGGTTAGCCAGTCATGCTGTACAGAGGTGAGATCCGTTAACCCGTTGAACTGGTGACCACATTCAGCCCGCCTGTAGTGACTTTACCTCCAGAGCGGAAGCAGGTTTGATTACTCAATTCACAATTGGACAATAAACGTGTAGGACGGATAGGAAAAAGTCATCTTTTAAAGCCCCAATCCTTCCATGTTCTGCTATTTATATTTGACTCTTTTTGTGTGTGTGTATGTGTGTATGTGTGTGTGTATATATATATATATATATATATATATATATATATATATATATATATATATATATATATATATATATATATATATATATATATATATAATATATATTTTTTTTTTTTTTTTTTTTACATATACACACACATTATATATATATATATATATATATATATATATAAATGTGTGTGTATATGTAAAAAAAAATATATATATATATATATATATATATAAAATTTCACTGTTTTTTAAAATAACCTGTATATAGATGCTGCAAACAGGAAATGTAGACCTGAATCGCGTAGCTTGCAGAAAGTGCGTGGTGCGGTCGCAGCTTGACTAATCCTATCCGTGTGAAATCCTGTTCTCGGGTGGGGGAGTTTCTCATTGTCATTTATACTGAACCTACCTGGGTATTCTGTAGAACTTTACTGAGGAGCTAAAACTTTCACATCTGTCCCTTCCCCCACAGAGGCGTAGCTTTTCAGTGCGGTGGCTGCTGACACATAAAGTAGATCTAAACTTCACCACCTGTCAATTGCTCTCTGAAGAGCGACCTGAACACGGATCACTCTTCAGAGGTCACAGCTAGTGAGCCCTTACACTCAGGAAGCCAGTCCTGAGCAATGATGTGAAGCTGACTCTCTGGAGCTAGTTCACAAAGGCAGGAAGCCGCTGGAGGAGATCGGCAGCACCGAGATGCAAAAAAATAAATGAAGAAGAAATTATTATTATAATAATAATATTTATTTTTTATTTTTTGCATCTCGGTGCTGCTGATCTCCTCCAACCATTCTATCAGCTTTATTTATTTTTTACTATTTACACGATATTATTATTATAAAAATGATAGAGTGCAAATGGTAAAAAATAAATAAATAAATAAAGCTGATAGAATGCAAATGGTAAAAAAATAAATAAATCTGATAGAATGCAAATGGTAAAAAAAAAAAATAATAATAATAAAGCTGATTGAATGCAAATGGTAAAAAAAAAATAAAGCTGATAGAATGCAAATGGTAAAAAATAAATAAATAAATAAAGCTGGCAGAATGCAAATGGTAAAAAATAAAGACGATAGACTGGCTGGAGGAGATCTGCAACACCGAGATGCAAAAAAAAAATGAAGAAGAAGAAAAATTATTATTATTATTATTATTATTATTATTATAATTTATTTTATTTTTTGCATCTCGGTGCTGCCGATCTCCTCCAGCCATTCTATCCTCTTTATTTTTTACCATTTGCATTCTATCAGCTTTATTTATTTTTTACTATTTACACTATATTATTATAAAAATGATAGAGTGCAAATGGTAAAAAAAAAAAAAAAAAAATAAAGCTGATAGAAAGAATGCAAATGGTAAAAAATAAATAAATAAATAAAGCAGATAGAATGCAAATGGTAAAAAAATAAATAAATAAAGCTGATAGAATGCAAATGGTAAAAAAATAAATAAAGCTGAGAGAATGCAAATGGTAAAAAAATAAATAAATAAAGCTGATAGAATGCAAATGGTAAAAAAAATAAAAAAAATAAAGCTGATGGAATGCAAATGGTAAAAAATAAAATAAAAAATAAAATAAAGCTGATAGAATGCAAATGGTAAATAAAAAAAAATAAATAAAAAAAAAATAAAGCTGATAGAATGCAAATGGTTAAAACATAAATAAATAAATAAATAAAGCTGATAGAATGCAAATGGTAAAAAATAAAGACGATAGACTGGCTGGAGGAGATCTGCAGCACCGAGATGCAAAAAAAAAAATGAAGAAGAAAATTATTATTATTATTATTATTATTATTATTATTATTATTATAATAATTTTATTTTATTTATTTTTTGCATCTCGGTGCTGCCGATCTCCTCCAGCCAGTCTATCATCTTTATTTTTTACCATTTGCGTTCTATCAGCTTTATTTATTTTTTACTATTTACACTATATTATTATAAAAATGATAGAGTGCAAATGGTAAAAAAAATAAAAAAAAAATAAAGCTGATAGAAAGAATGCAAATGGTAAAAAATAAATAAAGCTGAGAGAATGCAAATGGTAAAAAATAAATAAAATAATAAATAAAGCTGATGGAATGCAAATGGTAAAAAATAAAATAAAAAATAAAATAAAGCTGATAGAATGCAAATGGTAAATAAAAATAAAAAATAAATAAAAAATAAATAAAGCTGATAGAATGCAAATGGTAAAAAATAAATAAAACAATAAATAAAGCTGATAGAATGCAAATGGTAAATAAAATAAATAAATAAATAAAGCTGATAGAATGCAAATGGTAAAAAATAAATAAATAAAGCTGATGGAATGCAAATGATAAAAAATAAAATAAAGCTGATAAAATGCAAATGGTAAATAAAAAAAATAAAGCTGATAGAATGCAAATGGTAAAAAATAAATAAAACAATAAAGCTGATAGAATGGCTGGAGGAGATCAGTAGCACCGAGATGCAAAAAAAAGAAGAAATAATACTAAAGATGATAGAGTGCATATGGTAAAAAAAAAAGTGTGATGCCGTGTTTTAGCAAATTCAATGACATTAAGTTGGTGTTTTTTGCTTCTACATCTAAAAATAAGGAAGAATAGGTAGTTCTAGTGTTAGAAGTTGTCTGGTCTCCGCCCCTCCTGTAGTTTTCTATAGTGGGTGGAGCTGCTGGGCCCCTCCCACAGCTCTGCTCTCTGCACAGTGATGTCACTGCTACTTTTACAAGATAATCTCTGGGTTTCAGAAGGGATTTGGTGCACTCAGAGTGGATTTATATCCCTTTTTATCCCTTTTTATCCCTTTTATATACTGAGTAATATATTTTAGTGTGTGTGTGTGTGTGTGTTTTTTATTTTAATTTTTTTGTGCCTGGTGTGCGACTTTAATTTACATGTTTTCTGATGAACCCTGGAAACAAAACTGGGAAGTGAAAGGGACATATTTTATCCGGGGACGGAAGTCACAAGAATACATCCTGACACCTCTGAAAAGGGACTTGTGCAATGTCAGTCTGTCTCCACTCATGGCCTGTCACAAGAACAACATGTCTGTTCCTAATAATTGCCGGTCTGTTGACCTCCAGAGATCCGTTCGTTAATAAGTCAGAGTCCGGTACCAACACGTCTTTTGTGAACTTACTGGAAAGTTTAGTGTAGCGGCTTCTTCCTGACTCATTCAGTAGATGCACATGAAGAGTCGCTGACTCAGCAGATAACGATAACAAACCCGTCCCTGCTCTGCAATTCATTTTGGATCTCATTGTGGCTTAAAGCGGAAGTCCACCCAAAAATTTCACTTCCGCTATTCGGAAGCATCCCCCCCCCCTCCAGTGTCACATTTGACACCTTTCGGGGGGGGGGGGGGGGTGCAGATACCTGTATAAAATGGGTATTTGCACCACTTCCGGGTATCGACTCCTGCAGAAGTCGTGCCTCTTCGCGTCACCCCCCCCCCCACACTGTCTTCTGGGAAACGCACTGTTCCCAAGAGAGAGCGGGGACCAGTGATGGCGCGCCGCGCTACTCGCGCATGTGCAGTAGGGAACCCAGCAGTGAAGCCGCAACGCTTCACTTCCTGATTCCCTCACCGAGCATGGAGGCGGGAGCGATTGCTCGTCCTCGTCTGCCGACTTCGCGGGCGCGCTGGACAGGTGTTCATTTTTTAAAAGCCAGCAGCTGCAGTATTTTGTAGCTGCTGGGTTTTAAAAAAATAAGAGTCAGGGGGACAATTCAAAAAAAGGGCAACGCGTTTTAGCAGTCGAAAAAGAAGCCCTGTTCATCACCGCTTCCCGCCCTGTAGGCCGTCATATGACATCCTGGACTTTGAGTGGAGATATCTGCAGCTAGAGGCTTCATTCAGATAGATAGAGATATCTATCTATCCATCTATTTACATACATACACACTCCCCCTTTTTTTTTTTCAGCCCTGACGAAGGGAGGAGCACCTGCCGAAACATGTTGGCTTCCCACCTTTTTATATTGTGTTTTTTACAGATTACAATTTTTTTTTCTCCAGCTGGCGATTCCCTCCCATGTAAAAACCATCTTGGTCCTCCCACCACCCTCCGGTGCTTCTCCGGGCTTTCCTGTGTGACCAGGGAGCTGGAGAATGAATCTGACGGCGGACACCGGTTTACCTATAGAGCTGGCCCCTGGCCCTGGGAGGCCAGAAGTGTCATCATGACATTACTTGCAGCTCTGACACATGCCTTTTTTTTTTTTTTTTTTGTGTGTGTGTGTATTTTTTTTTTTTTCTTTAAAGCCTGAGATTGGTTATTTTTTTTTTTCCCCTTCTTATAATTTTAGGCTTTCCAGCATAGAGGAGAGAAGTGGGGACTTGTAAACCCCAGATCTCTCCATAAAGAGGACCTGTCATGCCCTATTCCTATTACAGGGGGTGTTTACATTCCTTGTAATTGGAATAAAAGTGATAAAAAAAATTAAAGGGAAAGTGTAAGAATAATTTATTTATTTATATATATATATATATATATATATATATATATATATATATATATATATATATATATATATATATATATATATATATATATATATATATATATATATATATATGTGTGTGTGTGTGTATAAGCACCTCCACCACGCAGAAGCGAACATATATGTAGGTCACGCCCGCATATGTAAACAGCGTTTAAACCGCACATGTGAGGTATCTCTTCCGTTGTTAGAGTGATATATATATATATATATCAGGGGTGTATATAGGTTTTGTGCCGCCCTAGGCCTGGTGAAACTCGCGCACCCCCTACTTTATATGTGATGCACCCCTTCCTTTTTAAGACCCGCCCTGTCATTTTCATGGGATGAGGACGGGGGGATGGGATGAGGACAGGGGGATGGGATGAGGACAGGGGGACAGGGGGATGGGATGAGGACAGGGGGACAGGGGGATGGGATGAGTACAGGGGGATGGGATGAGGACAGGGGACAGGGGGATGGGATGAGTACAGGGGGATGGGATGAGTACAGGGGGATGGGATGAGTACAGGGGGATGGGATGAGGACAGGGGGACAGGGTGGGATGAGGACAGGGTGGGATGAGGACAGGGTGGGATGAGGACAGGGGGACAGGGTGGGATGAGGACAGGGGGACAGGGTGGGATGAGGACAGGGGGACAGGGTGGGATGAGGACAGGATGGGATGAGATGGGGACAGGATGGGATGAGGACAGGGGGGCAGGGTGGGATGAGGACAGGGGGGTGGGATGAGGACAGGGGGGCAGGGTGGGATGAGGACAGGGGGGCAGGGTGGGATGAGGACAGGGGGGCAGGGTGGGATGAGGACAGGGGGGCAGGGTGGGATCAGCACATGGGGGACAGGGTGGGATGAGGACAGGGGGGCAGGGTGGGATGAGGACAGGGGGGCAGGGTGGGATCAGCACATGGGGGACAGGGTGGGATGAGGACAGGGGGGCAGGGTGGGATGAGGACAGGGGGGCAGGGTGGGATCAGCACATGGGGGACAGGGTGGGATGAGGACAGGGGGACAGGATGGGATGGGATTTTGCCGCCCCCCGCAAAGTGCCGCCCTAGGCCTTGTCAGGCTAGGCCATAAATACATCACCGATTTATTTATTTATTTATATATATATATATATATATATATATATATATATATATATATATATATATATATATATATATATATATATATATATAATGTGTGTGTGTGGGTTATGAGTAATTTGGTTATAGCTGCAAAGGGCGGGGCCAACTCAACATTGAACCCTACGGACTAAGACATTAAAGTTGATGTGCGTGTGAAGGCAGGCGTCCCAATACTTTTGGTAATCTAGTGTGTTTTCGCCCAAGTCTATTAGTGACCGGTTCTCCATGTTTCCAATCATGCCAGCTATTCACATGGTTCAGAGTAATTATATAATGAAGACATTTGCAGCTGTGTGTACATGTTGTGAAATGTGAGCGGCGGGCTCCCAGAGGGCGACACATGCCGTAGTAACGTGCGGAGATAATCGTCCCTTTCTAAACATAGCTGGGAACCGGGGATGTCCTGGATCTGGGACGGGTTCCAGCAGCTTGCCGGTTGCTGCCCCTGGTGAGACCGAGCGCTGGTCATTGAACTGATCAGCGAGGGACAAAATTCCTTCATCCTCGTCTTATTACACGACAAACTTGCTCTACCATGGGCAAGCATGGGATCCCCCGGGATCAGTCTTCTAAACCCCCCCCAAGGAGCCTATAATAAAATGTTCTTGTCTTAGGGAACACCTGATGAAAAATAAAATCTCTGGCTGCATTAAAGTGATCAGCAAGTTGTAGATACAATTAAAAAGATAAAATACTAATTATTTGTATTTATAATATAATATAATACACACATACATTTTTTTTATTTAAAAATTTTATTAATATTCTATATTTGGCATAGCTGTTACCCAGAGCAGATGGTTTTTTTTTTGGGGGGGGGGGTATTTTGAGGGGGCACTGTTATACAAGATGTACACTCACTACACAACATTGTTGCAAAATGTCATTTCTTCAGTGTTGTCACATGAAAAGATAGAAGAAAAGAGTTACAAAAATGTGAGGGGTGTACTGACTTTTGTGAGATACTGTATATGCATTTTGTTTTACATGTTATTTAAAGGGCTTGTAAAGGTACAATATTTCCCCCCCCCCCCTAAATAGCTTCCTTCCCCTTAGTGCAGTCCTCCTTCACTTACCTCATCCTTCCATTTTGCTTTTAAATGTCCCTATTTCTTCTGAGAAATCCTCACTTCCTGTTCTTCTGTCTGTAACTCCACACCGTAATGCCAGGCTTTCTCCCTGGTGTGGAGAAAGCCTCTTGAGGGGGCGAGCAGGCAAGTTGGGACACTCTCTACTTTGCAGATAGAGAAAGGAGCTGTGTGTTAGTGGGCGTCCTGACACTCCTGCTCGCCCCCTCAAGAGGCTTTCTCCACACCAGGGAGAAAGCCTCGCATTACTGTGTGGAGTTACAGACAGAAGAACAGGAAGTGAGGATTTCTCAGAAGAAATAAGGACATTTAAAAGCAAAATGGAAGGATGAGGTAAGTGAAGGAGGACTGCACTAAGGTAAAGGAAGCTATTTAGGAAAAAAATTACCTTTACAACCCTTTTAAGGTAAATTTGCGTCACATCCTAGTAAGCTGAACTCTCTGGGGGCCACGCAGGTGCCAGATTATTGCCTATTTTCCAGTTTGATAGCTGTGGATACTTTTTTGTTTTATTTTTTATTTTTTTTTTTTTTTTTTTTATGTTTTTGTGACTCGCATTGAAAAACAATAAAACAATCTTCCCCTCCGGTGCCTGGAGCCCTCCCCGGGGTCTGATGCACGGGCCATAGAGTCATCACTGCGGAGGGGGGGGTTTGGAAATTCCAAAAAACACGAAATTTCTGAACTAGCATTGAAAAGCTGAAGTCCAGGCAAACTGCCAAATACACAGATGTAATACGTATGACCGCAGCTTCACATGCTAAAGGATTCGTGTTCCTGTCCATCCAGTCCTGAGATTTACACTCCTCTGCACCACAGCACAGCCCAGCGGGGCATGTAGGGGGACCTGATTTTTTTTTAGTTCAGAGTTTTTGTAACTCCCCCTAGCCTATGACTGAAAGGATGAGAGCATCCGCCGTCCCTAAATTTCCCGCAGTGCATTGCGCTAAATGACGTCGCAACAACGTCATTTTTTTACTTAGACGTGAATTATGTCCATCCCTATTCACGGACGACTTGCGCAAAAAAAAAAAAAATCAAATTTCGACGCGGGAACGACGGCCATAC